>NC_056732.1:1506789103-1506949103 GCF_019279795.1 Protopterus annectens | reverse complement strand
TAAAGGTCGTAAACGCCCTCTTTAAGGCCCAAAACAGAGTATCTATTAGACCTGATAACATCCCAGGCTGCACCCTACATGGGTTCCAACAAGAATTAGCAACACCATTGGGTACTGTTTTCAATCATAGTCTAAGTACCAGCTTTGTCCCAGCTGAATGCAAAACAGCCACAGTTATTTCCCTGCACAAAAATTGTGCTTCCACTGACCCCAGGAACTATAGACCTATTAGCCTGACTAGTCTTATCCGCAAGGCCATGGAGCGAATCACCATGGATCTTATCAATAAAGATATAGGTAATTTCCAAACAGTTGACCCTACTCAGTTTGGATATGTCAAAGGGAGATCATGCTTGTTAAACATGGTGGACTTCTTTGAGACAGCCACCAAGGTCCTGGACGAGGGGAAGTCTGTGCATACAGCCTACCTAGACTTAGCCAAGGCTTTTAACACTATCCCCCACTCAGGCATCATTGATAAAATCACCCAACTAGGTATCAACTCTTATATCGTTAGGTGGGACGCTGACTGGCTCACTGATAGAACCCATACAGTCAAAATAGGAGACTCCACCTCCAGAAGCAGATCTGTAATCAGTGGTGTTCCACAGGGATCAGTCCTGGGACCTCTACTGTTCGGAATCTATTTCTCTTAAGTACAAGCAAAAACTAAAGGTCTGTGGCTGACAAAGTTTACTGACGACTGCAAACTGTGAGCAGTCATAGAATCTCCAAACAATGTCAACATCCTACAAGAGGGATATGAACACAAATGTAGAACACAGTACCACAGCAAACCAATGAAAAGCAGATGGCAAAGAGCAGTGTAAAATCCAAATAGACTTTTATTCGAACACAGATGAGCTCTTTCACGACAAAATCGCTTCTTCAGACCATAAAAAAATCAACAGCATCTTAAATATTTAAAATGCAATCAATTAAATATCTACCAATAAAAAAACATTCAAGTACAACAGCCATAAAAATTTAAAGGCACAGCTTTCTTTTAAAACAGAAACCATAAAAGGCTATTGCCATAGAAACACACATAGCACTATACTTATTTAAGAAGCTTTCTTTCTTTCTTTCAGAACTGGCTTAAGAGGTACTGATACATTCAAACCTGCACCTCTATGTGCTGATAGTTTAAGAATCCATCTATATTATTTCCCTTCTGTGAAATTAGTTATATCACCCAACCCAAAACTTTCATAAATACTTCTACTGCCATAAACTTAAACCAATGGTTAGTGCCTTTCTCTAGTATATGTTTAGCTAAGGCACTATAACTATGGCCCTTATCGGCACAATAATAATGGTCTCTAATTCGTTCCGCAAATCACCTATTAGTTTTTCCTATATAAAATTTTGAACAAGTCACACACTGTGCTAAATAAACTAAATTTTTAGTGTCACAATTAGCTTTAACTTTAAAAACATAATGATTACCATTGTCTGGTTGTATAAATGTAGTGGATACATCAATGTATTTACTTGTGTTAGGGAAACAAGGCTGTCTTTTCAACGATTTTTTATTTTTATAAAATATGACAATTTTGTAATAATATTTTTTATATCTATGCTGTCAGTGCATAGATATAAAAATATTACTACAAAAAATTGGCATATTTTATCTTCTGACCCTATTCTATGTGAGTTTGTTAGTGCAGCCCCAAATTTTGTTTATAAAAATAAAAAATTGCTGAAAACACAGCTTTGGTTCCCTAACACAAGTAAACTACAGCAACCTAGTATTAGAACAACTAGTTTTGGTACCTCTATCTGTGGTAAATGTATCTGTAGTATACAGTTGTCTTGTTTGTGCGCTGTGGGTGGAAAGGTGTGTCTGTTATGTGGTGTATGGTGTATGCATGTTCGTGATTGTGTGATTCGGGATTGTGGTTTTCGGTTTTGTGAATGGTTCGACTTTATAGTCTCGGGTTACTGAAATTCGGGATTTCAGTCATTCGAGATTATGAAGTGAAACCATATGTATATATGCATACACACACACACACACACACACATATATATATATATATATATATATATATATATATATATATATATAAATATATATACACACACACACATGTATATCATAACTATGAGCAACCATTTTCACTTAGAAGTCTTGATAATAAATAAGACGAAAGCATATATATATATATATATATATATATATATACACATATGCATACACAAATATACATATATATATATATATATATATATATATATATATGGAATTACTTAGGTTAAGTTTAAGGAGAGACTAATTTTTCAAGCACTGTTGTCAAAGGTGAAATAATACCTGTGTCCAGTAAAGACAGAATACATGGGGGTTACTTTTTTAGATATTATTGTGAATGAGACAAATTGAAAAGATGAAGACAAAGGGTCAGCAAAGTGGCAATAACCTTAAGACATTTAATGAAAATGTCATTAGTAGTTCTAGAACAATAAGAAACACTGTGTGGGGTTTGAGAACAACCGAGAAAGGGACAAGCCCAACGTGAAAGTAAGCTGCTAATAGTGTTACATACCATACACCTCACTGGTTAACAGTTCAAAACAAATGAAAACAAGTTGTGAAAAACCACATTTATTCTTAACCAGCTTTGTAAATAGAGTGACAACACAAATGTTTGTCACTTATAATCCATGCAAGCTTCCAATGAATTTGCTATGCAACTGAGTGAGGTATCCACAGTTACTCATTATCACAGTAACACAACTAGTAGGACAGCGCAGAAGGTTAAACTTATAGGCTGCTAATGACATTTACCTTGTACATCTGTGATGGAGTCCCTAAGCCTTGTTACTCATTATTAATTCACAATGGTACTGTGAGCAAAATCGTTTAACGAGACTAAACCGCCAAGTTGACTTTTAAAAAAGGCACTTACGCCTAAAGGGTCTTTAGCCTATTAAACAAACAGCAACAACAGTACTGCTCAGAGAACTAGGGTGACTACACATGTTGGATTATGTTTTGTATCCAAGAGTGAACCTCTGAGTCCCAAATCAGTATGGCTGTTTGCCCAGGCAACAAGAAGGGACGTTTTTTGCCCAAAAATTTGTTAAACTCAAACATTACACACTTCTCGGTGAAACAGATCATCCTGGTTATTCTCACATACATTCATTACATCTGCATTTCTCTCGAAAGTCACAGCAGATGTTTGAACTTCTTGTCCTGACAGATCTTTATTTTATTTATTTAAATATTTATTAATGGGATCATTTCACTAGGTGTTGTAGATCATTTTAAGAAGTGACCCAAGCACAAGTGCTGATTATCTTAAGCAGTACGTATATTCAGCAGGAAACAAGAGGACCTAGAAGAAATCCACATGGGTACTGAGAACATTCACATATTCCAGAAACATTACCATTGGTGAGTATTGAAATTCAGTTCCTGGAGCTATGAGGCAATAATGCTAACCACTGCACCACCATGTCACCTCATATGGGAATAAAATCAGATGATGGACGTTTCCAAAAGAATTAAAATATCTACAAATACGGCTTTAACATGCTGCTATAAAGCAAAATCAATCACAACTGAAAAGTAATACAGACTATACAGGCTATACGAGGAATAGCTGACTCAAACAGGAGATCAGTCAGTGACCAAGGAGTTTTGTGCACGACAATGAAAATATGATATGGTACAGAAAGAGAAAGTAGAAATAAGATTACTGATAGTAGAAGAAAAAGTTAATTACACTGTTAAGTATGTTGAGGAACCACTTAGAGGGAAAATAAATTATCCCATATATAAAATAATTATAATTTATTTTTGTTGATTGCGATACTACCACTAGGTTTACAAGTTAATTTCAGTGGAAACCTGAGGTGGTACTTATACAGATGGGAAAATTTAACCAAGACACTGTAGTACCTCCTTTCTCTCTATTCCATTTCTTTGTGTCTGTGCCCAGTTAGCAAAACAATTCTTGTAAAATCATTCTTTATATGTTTTCTAGTGTCCATCAGCAAAGACTACAAAAAGTAAGTATGGATGTAATTTGGGTTATTTAGCAGTCAGGCAATGTTTATGGATATCAGGAATATTTTCTAAGCTCTGTGTTTCCAAAGTAAGGCCAAATAATCTACTTATGCTGTACTGGTGAGCTCAGAAAAAGGGTGAAGCATGGCTGGTCTGCATGTAGTGGGGCTTGGCTTTATTGGTCTGAATGCACCAGTAAAGGCAGTAAAAAAGTCACAGGCATTCAGAAGCTATATAGCTGGTATGGCCTTAAAGAGTCATCTGCAAATATCCCATGAGCGCTTCCTAAAGGACGTTTGAGACATTACACAGTGAAGAATTGTTCATTACACAATGAAGCTTGGCTGAGTCTTTCTTGCAATGTGCAGAACAAGTTATCCTATGATATTACAAACAGCAGAGGAACTCTGTCCTGTAATTTAAAAAAAGACAGAAAGAAAACTAAAAGGCAAAGGTTTTATTCCCATTATATTATCAAACATGTACACTCAACAATGGCAATCCTCTCAGAAAAACATACTTTACTTGATAGAACTATTATGCAAAAACTGTTGAAAAAGTGCAAGATGAGCAACTTTACCTATTCTGCCATATAACACATATATGCACGTTTGTTTACTAAAGATTACACGTTTCTGTTGCTATATAACCATAATTTAAGCTTGTGTACTAAGCGATGCAACTTTGTAACACTGCAAGGGGAAACTGGGTTGATGCCTACCCTTTTTTTCTTTACAACTTCCGTGCTACTCAACTGCTGAGAAGCATGGGTAATACAAACTCAGACAGCTAGGCAAGATTTTGACTGGTTCGCAGTCTCTCTTGTATTGTTCACTTCTTTAAACTTTTGTTTATATAAAAATAAAGCATATCTCCTTACCTTAGTCTGTGCTCAACAGGGAAAGCAGATGGCAATCCAGTCCTGAACTTTCTCTTAAATGTTCCACAGCTTTTGCTGTGAGAACAATGTTGAAGAGCTTAACCTATCTACATCAGGCAGCAGGGTTATACTTTGGGTAAAAGAGGTAGTCATAAGTGGAATGCTACGACCCAAGACAAAAACGGCACACAAGTTTTGCATCCTGTATTGGGACACCTACAACATGAATGCTTATTTATTTGCATTGGAAATAATAACAATAAAACTATAGTGAAAAATATTTCTTTTCTCGAGAGAAAAAACGTAGAAGAAATGCACAAGACAAATTTTTCTCTAAGTCTAGACTCTGAGTAATGGGAAATAACTGGAGGATTCATGAGGTTACCTCTCAAATGTCTAGATTTTTGCAAATGTTCTCCAAATGTCCAGACTTTTGCTCGTACTTTTGGTCTTTTCCTCATAAAATTTGCGGTTTTCCTGCAAATCACAGAGTCACTAAATAATAACATACATTCAGTTTCAGATTTCAAATCCTTCAGAAAAATCCAAGCTAACATACATGAGTCTTATTCTGTCAAGTTTATAAGTTTATAAGAGCAATATTTAAAGTATATCTCTATTTTTCGGCCTTTGACCCCCCTCCCCCATTATTTTAGGCTTTGTCCAGATTTCTTGCACTTACAGATTAAGACTGCTGTAAGGAATGCTGTTCTGCATTTTTTGTACTCTAAATACACTGTATCTACTGTTTTCAGTGGTTTTAGGCATCTATTTTTGTCGTTCCTAACACAAGGGTTCCAAACCAGTCATTTTACATCAAAAGGACCAAAGTCTGCACTTTTATGGCAGGACAGGGCTGATTTAACCAATCTGAGCTATGAATTGCTGGGTAAAAGCTTATTGTGTGCTTACTTAACTGGCCCATGGGCATACCTAGTTTACAACTTGTTTTTTTGTTTTTATGCTTCTATATAGGCATGGTGTTTACCTGAGTCTTGGCTCAGTTATTCAGAGCTGCTCATCGGCTGGTGCTGCCACCAGTGAGTTTGAGAGATTTTGCTTGCAAAACAAAATTAAGTATTATTCTTTACTTGTACTGTTTGTTCTCATTGCATTCTCAAATATTTCTGTGCTATTTATTGTTTTTTCTGTACTTACCTAAAGGTTTAAGGTGCAACTTTCCAATACTGTAAGGGCAATTGTAGTACTCTATATACATTGTATCTGTTGTTTTCAGTTCTTTCAGGCATCTGTTTTTGTGATTCCCTAACACTCAGGCTCCAAACCAGTCATTTTGCATTAACAGGGTCAAAATCTTCACTCTTGTGGTAGAAGAGTGCTTATTTCACCCATCTAAGCCGGGAATTGCTGGTGGAAAGCTTACCATTTGCTTACCTGACTGGCCTGTGGGTATACCTAGTTTAAAACTCGTTTTTTTCTGCTTCTGTATACAGCTTGCGTTTCTTTCACACAGTGGCAGTTAGTGGTGCCCTGTACATATGCAATCACTAGGAGTTGTACTTTCCCTATAAAAACTATCCCTGAAATTTTCAACAGTTCCACGCTACTCTAGAATCAACAAGTTTGTGCGCTGAGCAGCATTTCCGCATTTAGTTAGCTCTAAGAGCTATCACTGCTCAAAGAGGAACTGGTTTGCATGCTGTGCAGCATTGCTGGATAGGTTACCTGAAGGTTACATAAGCACCCGACCCATGTCCGGTTGCAAATCCCATCCCATTCTTTTCCCTTGCAAAGCACATATTAAAAACCTGCAACCGTGGATAGGCACTTTACTGCCATCTCTGCTGCTAGCTTGGTGAGCACAGGCATCCTGAAGCAATGTAACAATGGTATAAACAGGTTGTACAACAAAAGAAAGAAAATTTGGTCTAGAAATAAGAGAGAATGCACACAACAAAGCAAATATTCCCTCATTAGTCTAAACAGGCAACTCAGGGGACTGACTAGTCAAGTCTTCAAAAGCAACATTTTTGAGGAAAAAAGACCTCCCAAACTAAGGATAACCATACGGCAGTTTTCAATTATGCTTGCAATCTTACAGCAGCACTCTAACAATGTACAAAATTAGTTGTAGACAGCATCATCTAGAAGATACATCAAATCTGCTGTCTGCTAAATTCAGCTCATATTTCACCTCCCCATCAGCTCCAGTTACTCCCCAAGAAATACCCTCCACCATTGCTCTACCAGTTATCACAAAGAACAGGTCGCCACAGTGCTTTGTAAAGCTAAAAACATTGCTTTGATAGGTCCCAACAATATCCCAGGATACCTCTTACATAGCTTAAAACCGGACCTATTAGGCCCACTAGGATCTCTTCTTAACCACTACTGCCAGATTGGCTTTGTCCCCGTGGAGTGCAAGACAGCAACAGTTATCGCTCTGCATAAAGGGAAACCATCAACTGACCCAGGAAATTATAGACCCATAAGTTTGACTAGTCTTATACATAAGACCCTGGAAAGAATAATCATGGAGATTTACTACTTTATTATGTTGTTACTGTATAAACTATTAATTGTCTTTTTTGCATAACTGTTTTCAGCTAATGAATAATTTGTATAACATGTTGGAGCTTTTCTCCCAGGGCCTCCGCTGAAAAAGGGCTATTTAGCTTAGCCTTACAATCCCGGTCAACAAATGTAAAATAAATAAATAAAATGGACCTGATAAATAACAACATAGGAAACCTCCAAACACTGAACCTAGTCTAATTTGGCTTTGTCAGAGGCATTTTATGCCTGCTCAGTCTGGTTGACTTCTTTGAGAAAGTCACTAGTGCCATGGATCAGGGCACAACAGTGCATACTGCCTACCTTGACCTGGCTACGGCATTTGACACAATTCCCCACTTAGGTTGTTTTTGTTGTTTGTCTTTCAGCTTTTCCCGGTAAGGGGTCGCCACAGCGGAACTCTGGTCCGCTAATGATTGGCAGTAGATTTTTTACTAAACGCCGAGGTGGCAGCTCGACGCCCAACCTTCAACGAAGGCACGCCAATTTATGCACGCATGTCTTTCGAACGCTACCGAACAGCGGGGAGGACATGCAGACTCCACACAGAAGGCACTTCCAAGCCCAGCCAAGAATCGAACGGGAGAACCTCTTGCTGTGAGGTAACAACGCTACCGCCATACCACCATGGCATGTATTACAGATAAACTCATAAAACTGGACATAAATCCCTATGTCACCAAATGGATGACTCACAGGACAGATGTGTTAGAGTGGGTGAATCCAGATTCAACAAGAGGCCAGTTACTAGTGGTTTGTCACAGGACTCAGTGCTGGGACATCTCCTGTTTGGAATATACTTCTCTGAAGTCATGGCTAATGCAGAAGGCCTTTAGCTGACTAAGTTTGCTGACAACTGCAAGTTGGGAGCAATCACTGAATCCCCCATCAATGTAGATATCCTTCAGAAGGGTCTGACTCGTATAAATGATTGGTGCCAAAGCCATGCCATAAAATAAATGCAAAACAATGCATACTCATGCCCTCTGAGAAGTCAAATTCCACTGCAAATTACAGCATTAATAGCACACTCTTACGAGTGGACTCAGAGATCTAGGTACACAAATAAATATTAGCCTGAACTTTGACCATCATGTGTCTACAGTGATGAGGAAGTCCTTCTATGTGGCAAACCTTATTAGTAAAGGCAAGGCACCCAGATCCAAGGAATCTGGACATTATAGTCCCACTGTACTCAGACCTCTTAAGACCAATAATGGAGTACAATGCACCTTTTGGCATGTACTTGACCAAGCACTTGTAAGCACTTGTAACAGCTAGAGCAGCCTCAGAGGTTCCTTACACAAAAAAAAAAATACAGGGTGTAAAAAACACGATAGACTAAAGCCCTATCCCTTTACACTGTCTCCTACTGACTATTAAGGGGTGATCTATGCCTAACCTACAAGGCATTCACAAATCTAGTCCTGATGGAACTGTTACACATTCACAAGATAAACTGAACGAGTGTTATCAGATTTAGGGATCTAAACGTGGTCTGTGACATGAACAAAACATTCTGGGGAAACATATATGTCTCAGGGATTACCCCTTCTCTGAAACAGGATTCCTTTTCATGTAAAGCAGAGTCCTTTCCTGACCCTCTTCAAATGCAGTTTGGATCAATGGATGGGGAATTGCAAATTCATTCCTGGGGTGGAGCCCATTTCCTTATGGAAAGGGCAGTCTGTAAAATATTCAAAGATGATGGCACAAACCTGTCATCCCTTAGCCCTTAGGGATTGAAAATCTGGTAAAATCCAGGTAGTAATGGCTAGGCTCTTAAACTGTTAGCCTAGTAATGTCCTAGGAACCTAGGAACCTATGGAATATCTATGTTTTACTCATATGCAAAGAATAATGACATCAAAGGAAGTGATCCCTGATGCAAGTCTTACTGATAAATCAAAAAGCCACAAAAAGTCATAACACTTGAATATGTGTCATCTTAAAGTAAGATCCTTTCATCACAATATGACTGCAGTCTAACATGCATAAATATGGGAATACCTTGCTAGTTAATATGCCACTGTTAAGTATTTAAGACTATAAAATTTATTAAACAGGTAAAGTGAGACAAGCCATATCAGGCTACTGCATAGTTTCAATTAAACAGGTACAGATTACCTCATTTTCATACATACAAGATTAATAAAATAATTATGCCAGCCCAGCAATAAAAAAAAAGTGTGTGTGTGTGTGTGTGTGTGTGTGTGTGTGTGTGTGTGTGTGTGTGTGTGTGTGACACGCACACACACACACACTTACACACACACACACACACACACACACACACAAGTATCTGAAATGGGTGCCAAAGGCTAAACCAATTATAGAGCTAAAAAATTACATAAATAACAACTGGCTTAGACCAGACAGTCATTAAGGCATAATGCTTTTAATTACAAGAAGAGACACGGTAGAATTAAAATTGTGTTTAAGCAAGGAAGCTGCTGTTAAAGCACCCCCAGGTGTTAAGACTTGAAGGTGATAAAGGAAGCTGACAGAAGGAGCAAATGTTTAAACTTGACTCACACTACAACTGATAAGCAGTATTTTAAATTATAATCAATTGACCCACACATCTGATAATAATTTGTTAGCCAGAAACCAGGCTAAGAAAAAGGAAAACAAAACATACTAGCTAAGAAGGACCAAAGTTTGTGTCTGATGTCATAAATAATGTCAATTCTCTATGATATATGGGAAGTCTGGTTTAATTACCAAGAAAGAGCAGAATTCCACCAAACAATTCAAAATATAAACATTGTTAACCCTTCCTTACCATCTTTAGGGCAATCTTACAAGCCAAGTGTTTACTATATACACAGGTGTGTGTGTGACCTTAAGACAGCATATATGGGCCATGCTTAAAACTTTAACCAAATACAAATACAAATCTAGCCCATGTAAGTGCATTTAAGTGTAAGCATAACTAACACTTTATATATTATTTGCCATTATACCATGACCCCCCCCCCCCAAAACGTGCACGCAGATTGGCCAGCGTGCACATTGTAAATCGAGTTATACTAATGGAAAAAGGTCCGGTCACCCGGACTTTTTTCCATTAGTATAACTCTACTTTTAAAACACTGTCTCGCTATGTTAAATGGGTTTAACATAGCGAGACAGCTTTAAAATAAGCAACGGAGATCTCTGTTGCTTATTTTAAGCTGTCTCGCTATGCTAAACCCATTTAACATAGCAAAAAGCAACGGAGAAAGCAAGATTTCCGTTGCTTTTTAGTTAAATGGGTTTAACATAGCAAGACAGTTTAAAATAAGCAACGGGCATCTCCGTTGCTTATTTTAAACTGTCTCGCTATGTTAAACCCATTTAACATAGCTTAAAATAAAAAAGCAACGGAGATCTTGCTTTCTCCGTTGCTTTTGCTCACAACTCTGATATACTCGCAGTACATCAGAACTGCGGATGCCAGGCATCTGCGGAAGGGCAGTAAACAGGCATTATACTATGCCATTATTTAAGAAAAGTAATAGTTTCTTTCTTAAATAATGTCATAATAGCAATAACCACTTCTGGTGTGGGTAATGCTGGATTTACCCACGGTTGGCGTGGTTTGGTCCCGAGGGCACAACCGTGGGTAAATCCAGCATTACCCACACCCAGGCGTGGGTTATTGCTATATTGTTCAATTTTTTTCCATTTTTTCATAGTTTTATATTTAATTTTGTTTTACTGGAGCTGTAAGATTTAAAATAATTAAAATAGGCTAGGTTATAAGTTTTAATGACATAGACTTCTTAACTGAATGGGATTTTAAAAAGTGTTTACACCTTGCGATAAGGAAGGGTTAACAATGTTGGTGCTTAAATCAACATAGTAGTAATTGGGTCATTATGAGCATGTGACCTTATATTTTTTAAATAAAAAGTTGGCATTTAATCTTATGGTTTTATCTGAAGAAGTCTCACAAATCTGAGAGACAAAAAGCTCTTAATAAAACTGGTTTTGAGTGTACCTCATTGGTTCCAGTGGAGTTTTATATTTTGAAGTCTGGTTTAATTATCCAAAGATACTTGATACTTCCTACACCCAGTGTTGTCTTGGTTGTACTGTGCTGTGTCGTCATGTCTTGGTTGCACTGTGCTATGTCGTCATTCTAAAGTGTTATGACAACTAAAATTTGGTCAGTGCTTCCAGTGGTGTCAGTGTTACTGCCTCAAAAGGTCATGCATTTGCCTTTGTGCTGGCATGACAGAAGGCTGTGGGCTCTATTCCCATCTCCAGTGATTGGATTAATTTTGTGGATAAGCAAAAGCCAGTGCTCTAGTTCTTGTGCCTCTTTCTACAGACATCAACCTGACAACTTCCCCACCTTCTCTACAACCTATTGCTCGTTTTCCTTTATATACCATAACTCCCTTTTATTAACTTTGCCATATGTTCCTTATAACTCAATTCATATTTTCCCTGCATGGACGCTATTGCCTATAATACTATCTGCTACTAGTTTTTCTCCTGTCTCATGAACTCTAACCATCCTTATTTCTTCCTCCACATCTCCTCAAGAATCTCCTGACCTGCCCCCCATAATCAGAAATCTTACTATTTCAGACAGGTAAAACTAAATTTGTTCAATAGGGACAGTTATAACCATTTTTCCTCTGCTTTCCATAACATTTTTCTTCATCTTCCCCTCCTACACTTTCACCATAATGACTTGCGATATAGCACTTATTTATACTGAAATTCATTAAAACTTTGCCTGTCTGATTGATCACTTCTGAAGCGTATTTTCTTTTACTTTGCTGTGTCTTACTTCCATAATCTCTCACTGTGTTCATATCCACCCTTATCCAGGTCCAACTTTAGCCCTAACCTGGGCAGCCTCATCTATATCTGTAATGCTCGTAACTTTTACCCTTCATAGCATATGTAATAAAATAACAGATTTCCATGCTTGGATTTCCCATCCCACTCCAGATTTATTAGCTGCTACTGAAACCTATCTTAAACCCAACATAAAAAACAATGGATTTATTCCTCCCAGGTGTAATGTTATCAGAGCAGTCAGACTACAAAAGAAAGATGGGGGTATAGCCTTACTGTAGCCTAACTCCTATACTGTTACTGTAATAAATATCCTATCTAAATTTGCCAATGTGGAAATTATCAATTTCCTAAAAATAAACAAAACTAAAAATCTCTACATTGTAATTTACATACCCATAGGCAAAAATATTCCTTTACTTAAAGAAACAACTATCTTAGCTGGCTAACACTATTACTTATGAAACTATAATACCAGGTGACATAAATATAAATTGGTAAAACTTAACTTCAGACTTCCATATCCCTAGTATTAACTTATTTGGTTTCACTCAACTTATCTCAACTCCTACAAGATATAATAAATCTAAACCTCAAGGAGACATCCTGGACTGGATTCTGATATCTGACCCAAGCAAGTTCACAGAAGCTAGCACATTCCCAGATACCCTAAGTGACCACCAGCCAGCCTAAATTTATAGAACTACATCCTACGCAACTAAAGAACAAATTTATAAAATAGTCCATAATCTCTCTCACTATGACCAACAGATATTCATTAACACCTTAATGGCCAGCAACTGGTGTTTACTAAAAACCCTTCCCTTAGATGATGCAGTAGTCCACTTCAACAAAACATTCCTAAGTACCCTTAATAATCTAGTTCCACTGTGCAATAAAAAAATAAAAATTAATCATCCCCCATGGCTATCAAAACTAAGTAAACAACTCACAACTAACCATGAAAATGCATGGAGAGAATGGCAAAAGTACAAAACTAAGAATAACATACAACTATACAGACAACTTAGAAATCACGTTACAAAACAAATACTGAATGACAAAAAGAAATTCTACACATGCCTTCAATCCAATCACAAACAGCATCCTGAAAAATTCTGGTCATCTGTTAACTCACTTTTTAAGCCAGGGTCCCAAAAACACATCAGCCCCTCCCAACATCTGACCCCACACCAAGTAGCTAGCACACTCAATACCTACTTTATTGACAGTAATGCCAACTTAACTACTAACCATGCAAAAACACCTTCATATTCCCCTGACCACTCATCAGCCCCTTCTCCTAATACATCCTCTCCTGTGCTCCACAAATAACTCATATCCTTCCTCTACCCCATTATCAAGTCACTCAGTCTCAAGTAACTCTCCGCCCTTTCCCCTCCAACCAGTCCCTACCATCTTTATCAAAAAACTTCTATTCAAACTAAACACTGTTGCACCTCTGCTGATGAATGCCTTAAGCTTGCAGCCGAGGCCATAGCTGACCTCATCAGTAGTCTTATAAACAGAGCCATTCAAGAATCCTATGTTCCAATTTTATGGGAAAAGTCACGTTATCCCACTACACAAAGGAGGGATCTCTATTGACTTAAATAGCTTTTGCCCCATAGCCGTTCTGTTCCCTCTCTCTCTAACCTTCTTGAGAAATGTGTACATAAACAACTCCTTAACCTTTTTCTTCAAAATCAACTTGCTAACCTCCACACAGCACTTTTTCTGACCTGCCTATAGTACTACTACCTTATTATCCATCATGAATATAGTCAACAAAGCTAGTCTCTTCACTTTTCCTTGATCTATCCAAAGCTTTTGACACTGTTTCCCATCTCAAACTCTTGAAGCAACAATCCATCCTCGGCATCTCATCTCCCACATTTGTATGGTTCACCAGTTACCTAGCTAATAGGCAACAACTAGTTAGATGGCAATGCTCACTCTCAGCATATGTAACCAATCAAACTGACATTCCCCAAGGCTCCATTCTTGGTCCCCTTCTCTTCAATATATTCATCAATAATCTACACACCTATTCCTCTCAAAGTTCACTAAATCAATATGTAGATGATTCCACCATCAACTGCTCTTTAAACTCTCTCTCCCACCTTCAAGTTAAAACACAGGGAGTGTTCACTTCTATTGAGACTTGGCTAACTTATACATAACGCTAAGAAAACCAAGCTCTTGCTATTTATTCCCAAAACTCTTAACTCTGAGAAACACAAGTTTAAAATATATTCCCTGAACAGCACAAAAATCAAAGTGGTTCTTCATACAAAACGTCTAAGTATGACAATAGATGATAACCTCAAATTTGATCTCCACATACAGAGCAATGTCATAAAAAAAAAAAACAAGAAACTTGGAATACTCTACAGACACAAAGGATTTCTTAACTCCTCAACTAAAAACACACTGGCCACTACATACCTTTCACCATCACTCCTATATGATTCCCCAACCCTGACTAACCCCCACTCAGAAGTACACTAGAAACCTGTTACAACAAAATAACTAAATTTGCAAATAGTACTAAATACAACTCCCACCGCTGTACTGCTCTCCAGTCTCACAAAATGGCTTGAGCTTCAATATCATCTCACTTATTTACAACTTATTACTACCCATAAACTGATATACAAACCAGCAACCTGTCCTGCACTTCACTCTAACCTTCAAAACTATCTCCCCAACAGATCACTTCGCTCAGAAGACAAATAACTGCTAATGTCTTATAAACCAAACAAATCTCATGGTAAAAGCCTCAACTCATACTCAGTTGCAAAACGCCGGAATTCCTTATCTCACAATATCAGATCCATCCCTAGCCTAGCTTCCTTTAAACACAAACTAAGTGAACATTTACCAAAACTTTGTTCATGTGTTAATCCAGACTAAACCTCTCCCCAAACTCCCAACTATCGTGTTCACACCTGATATCATAATCCCTCTACTTCTTACAGATTTTACTGTTCCTCCTATCACTACTTTCCTCTACTCTTATTAATTTATTCCATCTATATCCACACTCATCATATTCTTTTCCCTTTTCCTTCAACTCTGACTCTCTTTCTCCCTCCTTGTACGTTATATCTTAAAGACTTTGTATAATGTTCATTGTAAACTGTTTTCTTGTAACCTGCTATGTAAATATTCTTATATTTTTTATTTTTTTCATTTTGTATGAACATGTACTTTGTATACTTATGCAATTTACTGTATCTGGAGCTTTTCTTATAGGTTCATAGGTGTGTACTAGGCTAACGACCACAAGGGCCTTTTTAAGCCTAGCCATGCATTCCAAATCTCTGACAAGTTCTGGTTCCCTTGGTAAGTGTAAGCAGAGGCTTGGGAGGTGAAATAGTTACAAGCAGAGGCCTGTAAGATGAACCATTTACAGGTTGTCTGTGTCCATTAGAGACATAGGTACCAAACCATTGATGAATTTCCTGTTCCCTATCCAACTTTCCAAGTTACACCTGAACTGGTTACGGAGTAACTCTGCTTCACATGGATGGGGAGCCTGTTCCAGAGAAGGGGTAATCTGCAGGCTACATACCTGTATCTCCAGCAGGTCCTGTTTATATCACAGGCAAGGTTTAAGTCTTTGGAACAGGTAATTCTGGTGCTGTCTGTTTTGCAGACATACAGGAGGTCCTTAAGAATGGGGTCTGATAACGCCTTGTATACCAGGCATAGATCTCCCCTCTACAGTCTGTAGGAGACAGAATACAGGGATAAGGTCTTAAGGTGGTCTGCATAAGACATGTAAATTACACCCCGTATTCTTTTAGTGAGGAACCTCTGTGGACCTTCCAGTTATTGGATATGCCTGATTAGGTACATACCAAATGGGGTACTGTACTCAATGATAGGTCTGATGAATGCCAAACACAGTGGAAAAATGACTTCTTTCGATGTAGATGCCACACCTTTGTTTATAAGTTGCACAACATTGAATGATTTCCTCACTACTATAGACATGTGATGGTCAAAGGCTACATTACTGTCTGTGTGTGTTCCCAAGTCTATGACAACTGGGTCATTTCCTAGGGGTGTTTTGTCAATATGATAGTTACTAGGGGTGGATGACTTCCCGAAAGATACTATCATGCATTTCTTGGAATTTAGTTTTAGTCCATGGCGCTGACACCAGTTGCCTGTCTGTGTCAGCCCATCCTCGAGAATATGTGTGTCAGTGTGCAATTCAATGACAGCCCCAATTTGCAATCATCTGCAAATTTAGTCAGCCAGAGGCCAATGACTTTGGCCTTGACTTCAGACAACTAAATGACAAAAAGGAGCGGTCCCTGGACAGATCTCTGAGGCATTCTGCTTGTGAATGGCCTCTTTGTATCGGTGGACTCCCCAACTCTAACTTTCTGGGTCCTGTATGTTCTTTCCAGGCCTCCACTGAAAATGAGTACTTTTGACCCAGTCGGACTTTCCCAGTAAACAAATGTGAATAAATAATTACTAAGACTGCTTTACAGCATAAGGTAGGTGCTGCACTCCTGAGTGTGCCATCCTTCAAAAGACATGTTAAACCAAGGCCCCATCTGCCAGAGTTGGTGGTAGCTGGTGAATGCAAATGATCCCATTGCACTTACTGTACAGTGCAGATGAACTTCCTTGATGTCCTGGCCAAATTTCCCCAAGTCAGTAAGAATACCACTTCTGGTGTTCTGAAAAGAGGCCACTGACCTAGTGGGACTAATCTAAACAACAAATCATAAATAAACAATAAATAAACAAATATAAACATCTCTAGTATAGAAAAAGGTTTTGACACAATCAGAAAAGCTAAATAAACTGGGAGTAATACACCCCTATGTCACCTGCTAGATTGACAGCTGGCTTACAGACAGGAAGCAGAAAATCAAAATAGGGGAAGTTACCTCCACAAAGAGAAGAATCACCAGTGGAGTCCCCCGGGCTCTTTAATGAGACCTCTCCTATTTGTCATTTACTTCTCTGAAATAAAAGCAAATACCAAAGGGATCCGTCTGACTTCAGGTTTGCAGATGACTGCAAGCTAGAAGCAATATTTGAATTCCCAAATGACTTAGCCATCCTGCAGTAAGGTTTGTCCCAAATAAATAACTGGTGCCAAAATCACTGGATTAAACTAAATGCCAGAAAATGCATTACTGCATCATTTTGGAAGTCATCTACTCTGGGGAACTACCACATTGAAAGTACACTCCTAGGATTTGACACATTTTTTCAGGATTTGGAAACTTATTTAACAGTGACCTAATGTTCGACCAACTCCTAAAACAACTAGACACTCTTTCATGGCCTTAAACATGTCCAGGGACATTCACCCCAACCCAGGTCCCATTCCTTCTACATAGACAAATAAACTAAAACTTATTGCTCTTAATATCAGGAACATGTGCAATAAACTGACACTCTTTCATGCCGGGTTAAATTACTCTAACCCAGATAATATCAGGAACATGTGCAATAAACAGACACTTGTTCATGCCTGGTTAACACACTCTAACCCAGATATAATATCAGGAACATGTGCATTAAACTGACACTCTTTCATGCCTGGTTAACACACTCTAACCCAGATATAATATCAGGAGCATGTGCAATAAACTGACACTCATTCATGCCTGGTTAACACACTCTAACCCAGATATAATATCAGGAGCATGTGCAATAAACTGACACTCATTCATGCCTGGTTAACACACTCTAACCCAGATATAATATCAGGAACATGTGCAATAAACAGACACTCGTTCATGCCTGGTTAACACACTCTAACCCAGATATAATATCAGGAACATGTGCAATACACAGACACTCTTTCATGCCTGGTTAACACACTCTAACCCAGATATAATATCAGGAACATGTGCAATAAACAGACACTCGTTCATGCGTGGTTAACACACTCTAACCCAGATATAATATCAGGAACATGTGCAATAAACTGACACTTGTTCATGCCTGGTTAACACACTCTAACCCAGATATAATATCAGGAACATGTGCATTAAACTGACACTCTTTCATGCCTGGTTAACACACTCTAACCCAGATATAATATCAGGAGCATGTGCAATAAACTGACACTCATTCATGCCTGGTTAACACACTCTAACCCAGATATAATATCAGGAGCATGTGCAATAAACTGACACTCATTCATGCCTGGTTAACACACTCTAACCCAGATATAATATCAGGAACATGTGCAATAAACAGACACTCGTTCATGCCTGGTTAACACACTCTAATCCAGATATAATATCAGGAACATGTGCAATACACAGACACTCTTTCATGCCTGGTTAACACACTCTAACCCAGATATAATATCAGGAACATGTGCAATAAACAGACACTCGTTCATGCGTGGTTAACACACTCTAACCCAGATATAATATCAGGAACATGTGCAATAAACTGACACTCTTTCATGCCTGGTTAACACACTCTAACCCAGATATAATATCAGGAATATGTGCAATAAACAGACACTCGTTCATGCCTGGTTAACATACTCTAACCCAGATATAGTATCAGGAAAGTACAGTTTTGTACCTACCATAAATGTAGATGTCCGAACTGGATAGCATCTGCAGTCATAACAAGTGGGTTGTCCTGTCGTCAGGCAGCCCTTCAGTCGGCCGGATTCCAAAGTCCGGGTCCGGCTTCGGCTGATGTCGCACTCCACCCGACGTCATCTCTGTTGGTCTTCGGGTATAAAGGCATCAGCCGACGCCATTTTCCTCAGTGTTTCTTGCCCCAGATGCCAGTAGCCCTCTTGCAGGCTAAAATTTGGATAGATGCCAATGTTTCCAAATAGATAGAGGTAAACACAACAATAAGCAAGTATGTACATATACACAAACAAATACACCATAAAAGACTCCCCCCCAACAGCTAGCTATTAGAAGGGTAAACAACCTAGGAGTACCACAGAGGGATGGAGGGAGGGTAATCCTGACTGCAGATGCTATCCAGTTCGGACATCTACATTTATGGTAGGTACAAAACTGTACTATGTCCTTCATGGATGCATCTGCAGTCATAACAAGTGGGTAGAATACCATAGCCAACTAGGGAGGAGGATAAAAGTAGATTATGGTGTGTTTAGGATCCCTTGCAGTACAGCAGTGGCAAACCCTGCTCGGGATCTGGAATATAGAGGCAAATTATAATGCTTGGCAAATGTATGCACGGAGGTCCAAGTAGCCGCCTCAATAATGTCTTTGGTTGCCACTCCTCGTAAGAAGGCTGTGGTAGTGGCTGTTGCCCTTGTAGAATGAGGTCTTATGTTCTGTGGAATTGGTTTTCCATGGAAGGAGTAACAGAATCGTATGCAATTTCCTATCCATTTGGAGATTGTCTGTTTGGAAATAGCTTTTCCTTCCCTTCCTGTTGCATAGGCTACAAATAGTTGGTCAGTCTTTCTGCTATTTTTGTTCTGTCCAAGTAGTAGCGTAGCTGTCTATGTACGTCCAAGGTATGCAGTATTCTTTCCCTCTGTTTTGTGGGTTGGGAAAGAAGGTAGGTAGGTGGATTGCCTGGTTTAAAGACACTCTGGATACCACCTTAGGCATAAATGTAGGATTAGTCCTCATGGACACTCTATCTTGGTGGAAGATTAGGAAGGGTTGCACTGCCATTAAGGCCTGTAGTTCTGAAACCCTCCTTGCTGAAGTAATTGCCAGTAGGAAAGCAGTTTTCCATGACAGGTGTTGTAGGTCTGCTGTTGCTGCTGGTTCAAAGGGTGCTAGTGTCAACTTTTCTAGCACAAAGTTTAAATCCCAAGCTGGTAATGGTGGTTTCCTTGGAGGTTTTACATTCTTGATTCCTCTGAGGAATTGCCTGAGCAAAGGGTGCGAAAAACAGGTGTATCAAAGCTGTATTCTGCTGAAATAGCTGATGCATGTATCTTGATGGAGGAGTAGGACAGGCCTGAATGAAGAAGTTCGCCAGATACTCCAGAATGTTAGGCATATCTATGTTTGACACATCTTTTCCTCTTTCCGTACTCCAGATGACAAACCTTTTCCATTTTCCAGCATAGTTCCTTCTTGTTGAAGGTCTGCGTGCTTCAAGAATAATGTCTTTAACTCTTTGGGAAAATTCTGGAATAGCTGCTGTTATGTGATGTTCCATGCAGTCAGTTGCAAGGTTTTTAGGTTTGGATGTATGATGCTGTAGTTGTTCTGCGTTAACATCAAAGGCATCAGGGGAATTGTCCACATATTGTTCCGAGACAAGCTCCTCAGTAGTGGGTACCAGTGTTGTCTTGGCCAGTTTGGAGCTATCAGGATTATCCTTGGACGTTCTTCCTTGATTTTCAGTAGTACCTTGTGTATCAAAGGAAGAGGCGGGAATGCATATGCTGTTAAGCCTTTCCAGTTGAAAGAGAGTGAATCCACTTTCCATGCTAATGGGTGGAATGTCCTTGTGCAGAATTTTTTGAGCTGGTGATTGAGAGGTGGTGCGAATAGGTCTATCTGTGGCATTCCCCATTTCTTTGAGATGGTCTTGAAGATGTCCGGTGAAGCTTCCATTCGTGGGCATCCAGTGGTTCTGCTTAATATGTCTGCTAGGGTATTGTCTTTCCCTGGTACAAATATTGCCTGTAACTGGATGTTGTAGCTGAGTGCCAGGGTCCACAGCTCCAAGGTCATTCTGCATAGGGGTATGAATGAGTGCCTCCCTGTTTGTTGATGTACCACATGACTGTGGTGTTGTCTGTCCTTATCATCAACTGGCCCTCTTTGAGAAATGGTTTGAACTTTTGGATTGCCAGTTTTACTGCCAGCATTTCCTTTAGGTTGATGTGCAGTTGAAGTTGATCCTGTGTCCACAATCCTTGCACGCATTTGTCCAGCATGTGGGCCCCCCATCCTAGGTCTGAAGCGTCTGTTGTGATGGTCTGGCTTGCTTGACATCTGCGAAAGGGTAGGCCTGGGTTTGACTGGCATGCCTGAGCCCACCATAGGAACTCCTGTTTTAAGCATGGAATTAGTGGGATTTCTGTTGCTAGACTGTGTCTGTGTTGGGACCACAAATTCTTTAGGTACCACTGTAGTTTTCTCATATGTAGTCTGGCAAATGGAACCAAGATTATGCATGATGCCATGAAGCCCAAGGCCTGCAGTACTTTTCTTGCTGTTAACTTGTTCAGTTTTGTTAGTGCCAAGAAGTATAGAGGGAGTTCTTTTGTTTTCTGTAGTCAGGAATGCCATTTGTTTTACTGTGTCCAATTCGCCCAAGAATGTCCTTGTTTGGGATGGTATCAGCCTTGACTTTTGTAAATTGACTGTGTATCCCAGTGCTTGTAGCAAGTAAATGACCCTTTGTAAATCTGTTGTCAGCTTGCTTTTGTTGTCCCCTTGTAGCAGGCAGTCGTCCAGGTATGGGTAAATTTGAATTCCCTGAAGTCTGCAATGGGCGATTACTGATGCCAGGCATTTTGTGAATACTCTGGGCAGTAGATAAGCCAAAAGGCAATGCTGAGAATTGATAGTGCTCTGATCCTGCAAGAAATCTGAGGTATCTTCTGCAGATTGGTCGAATGGGGACGTGCAGGTATGCCTCCTTGAGATCTAGAGTTACCAGCCAAGACTCCTTGCCCAGCATGGGAAGAAGTTGCTGTAAGGTCAGCATTTTGAATTTTGGGACAATGATGTATGTATTTAAGGTGGACAGGTCGAGAATTGGTCTCCAACTTTTTCCTTTCTTGGAACTAGGAATAGTCTGGAGTAGAACCCCTTTCCTTGCTCTGCTGTTTGCACTCTTTCCACAGCTCTCATGTTTGCTAACTCCATTATCTGGCGTAGAGCCTCTGTTTTTGATTTGGAGGTAGATTTGGCATTCCTCTTTTGACTGGTAAAGTGTGGAAGTGAAACCGGTAACCTTGATCTATGGTTTGTAAAATCCACTTGTCCTTTGTTATGTAGTGCCAGTTCTTTGAAAATAAGGTTAACTTTCCGCCTAGAGGAGCTGCTATTTGTTCCCTGGTAGGCGGATTTAGGTTAAGTCACTGTGGTTGTGTTGATGTAGTGGCAGTGGCTGTGTCTGTGCCTCTGTTGTTACCTTGCCACTGTCTTCCTCTGTAGGCACCTCCTCTGGATTGGTTTCTGCCTCTGGAACGTCTATTCCTGCCCCTTTGAAATTTTGTGGAGTCAGGAAAGGACCAACTTTTGGCAGGCCAGTTCCTGCTAAACCTTGGGGGTTGAACCTGCAAGAAATCTTTAACAGTTTGAACTGATTTTGCCTTTTCTTCCATTTTCTTCATAACCTGCTGGGCAGATGTACCAAACAAACTTGTCTTGTCCATAGGAGCATCTAGCAACTTAGCTTTAACATGATCCGGTAAAGCTTGTTCCTTTAGCCATGCATGCCTTCTTATCACTGTGCCTGTCATGGCTGATCTAAATGAAGCCTCCAGTGCATCATAGCCACATTTTAAGGAATGGTTGCTAACCTGTTGTATGTTATTTACCATCTCTAATACATATTTCTTATCAAGAGATTCATCAGTGGTTAGTTTTTAGTTAACTGATCCAGCATAAACTCTTGGTATTGTATCATGTGAAACTGACAGTTTAAAGCTCTAGCTGAGAGAGTAGCTGAAGTGTAGACCTTTTTACCCCATCTGTCTAATGACCTTGCTTCCCTTTCAGAAGGAATAGGATTTTTAGCTATGGTCGCGGCTACTGCCTTGGGGCCCTGGGATATAGTTTCTGGGTCTGCAAGTGGAGCCTTGTAAAGGTGGTGATGAGTATCTGGCACCCTGTAAAATCTGTCCGGTTTGGCAGGGGCTGGGGGTAAAGAATCTGGAGCGGAGCAAACATCATTGAAAGCATCATCCACCACAGAGAGAACAGGGGGTATAGCTAAGGGCCTGTGCTGTGGGAGATGCAGAAAAGTCCTAAGTCTTTTTCTGGAGTCTGAAAAATCCTGTTGCTGCCATTGGAACTGTTCTGGCATGGCATGCAAGGTTTCCCCAAAGGAGAATTCTTCTGGTGGGGAAGCAGCTGGGATGGATTCTTCAGCATCAGAATCTTCAAAATTGGAGAAGGGAACCTCTGGCTGGTCAGTTATGTCTGATTCATCAGCAGAATCATCAGAGGACACTGGCTCGGGGGGCTCTGCCCTAGGTCTCTTCTCTGAGCGCTGAGAGGCCCTGTCTGGGTGAGATTGAGATCCTCTAATTAAAGAAATTAAATCTTCTGCCAAAGTAAGCATTTGAGAACTAGAAGAGGGCCTGGATGTGGGTGGTTTAACAGGCACTGTTTTAGTAGTCTTGGCTGCTTTAGCCCTGGTGAAGGCCTTAATGGACATGGCTGCTGGAGGCCTAGCAGCACCACGTGCTGGGGTAGAAACATCCAAGGGGATGGTGTCTGATAAGTCAACCACCGTAGTGGGTAAAATTTCTGAGGTCGTTGCAAGAGTTGTAGCAGGGGCCTCAGTTGTAGGAATAGGTTCAGCTGTACTTTGTTCAGTTTTCTCGGTTTCGCTGAAACCGAGACACTCGCGTTTGCTTGACCATGGTTTCGGCGAAACCGCGGACCGCGGTGTCGGTCTTTATCTTTGCGTTTTTTGCTAGATTGGGTAGTCGGAGGATCCGACGGCATAATGTACGCAAAATCAGAACCGAAAAACTGTTCTGCAAACTCCGACCGACGCCTAAGCGTTCGTCGGTTGAAAGAAGCACAGGCGAACAGGCTGCTACGTCGTGGGCTGGGCCTAAACAAGGCAGACAGTAAGAGTGGAAATCTTTATGAGGTATTTGTTTCCCACAGTTTAAACAATTGTTAACTTTTTCTGACATCGGCTGAGGCAAGAAAGAGTCCCCAACGGGGTACTTAGCTTTAGAAGTCTTCGAAGTAGTATTCGGTAGAAGTAATCTCTGGATCCGACCGACCGGCACTTGCGAACAGCTTCTGCTTCGGGCGCCACGTGGCAAGAAAGACTGAGGAAAATGGCGTCGGCTGATGCCTTTATACCCGAAGACCAACAGAGATGACGTCGGGTGGAGTGCGACATCAGCCGAAGCCGGACCCGGACTTTGGAATCCGGCCGACTGAAGGGCTGCCTGACGACAGGACAACCCACTTGTTATGACTGCAGATGCATCCATGAAGGACATCATGTGCAATAAACATATACTCGTTCATGCCTGGTTAACATACTCTAACCCAGATATAATATCAGGAACATGTGCAATAAACAGACACTCGTTCATGCCTGGTTAACACACTCTAACCCAGAAATAATATCAGGAACATGTGCAATAAACTGACACTCTTTCATGCCGGGTTAACATACTCTAACCCAGATATAACATCAGGAACATGTGCAATAAACTGACACTCTTTCATGCCTGGTTAACACACTCTAACCCAGATATAATATCAGGAACATGCAATAAACAGACACTCATTCATGCCTGGTTAACACACTCTAACCCAGATATAATATCAGGAACATGTGCAATAAACAGACACTCGTTTATGCCTGGTTAACACACTCTAACCCAGATATAATATCCGGAACATGTGCAATAAACAGACACTAGTTCATGCCTGGTTAACGCTAATGATTGGGAGTAGATTTTTACATTCCTAGTTGCCAGCCCTGACGCACAACCTTCAACGAAGGTACGCCCATTCACGCATGTCTCCACACAGAAGATGCTCTAGCTGAGAATCGAACAGGACAACAATGAAAGGCAGGGAATAAAAATGACATAAATCTTCAGGTATACAGACAACTCCGCAATCAAACAAAAAGACAAATATTGCATGACAAAAAATCATATTATTCCTACATTCAAGATACCACAAAAACAGCCCTAAGAAATTCTGGTACTCTGTAATGTCACTACTCAACCCAGGAAACAAAAATAATCCCAATTCATACCCTAATATACCACCTCTTCAACCAGCCACCAAATTCAACACATAGCTTAGAGAGTCCATATCCAACATAAAAGTAAACCCAACTCGTCCACCCCAACTCACTACTTCTACTAATACCCCAATACTAAACTCTGCACACCCCACACATTACACACACACAACCAACCCCTCACTCATAACCAAAAAACAAAGTGTCCCCAGCTTACTTTTCAGCCCATCCCTTTATCTCAAATAAAAAATACTACTACAAAAACTGAAACCTTGCTCAACCTCAGCAGACAACCTCCCACCAGAATACCCAAGGCTTGCCACAGAGTCATTTCCTGTCAGCATCTTAACTAACAGATCCATAGCTGAATCACATGCCCCTAACCTATGAAAAAAAATCACAGATGGGGAGGCAACTCCAGTGACATCACAAACTTTCATCCTATTGCAATCTTGTCCCCCCTCTGTAAGATTCTAGAAAAATGTGTCCACCTACAACTTCTCCACCATCTTACACACAGCCTACTTTCCCACACTCAACATGGCTTTAGACCTGCACACGGTATGTCAAAAAGCCTTATTATCTTTCATGGATTCTGTCAACAAAGCCAGTGACACTGGCAAACTAGTATCTGCGGTATTTCTAGACTTGTCAAAAGCATTTGACATGGTATCTCACCCCATACTTCTTAAAGAACTTTTTAGTATTGCTCTATCCTATTCCTCACTTCAGTGGTTTTCAAGCTACCTAGCTGACAGGAAGCAAGCAGCAAGCAGTAAAATGGCAGAGCTTTATCTCCCCATCTCACATCACCCCCAGGTGTACCTCAAGGATCCATCCTTGGCCCAATTACTATTTAATCTCTTCATCAATAACTTATATACATCCTCCTGTGAAGGTACTCTAATCCAATATGCAGATGACTCCACTATCATCTACGTATCAGGCACTAACTCACCTACAACACATAACATAACAAGATTTCTCTTCCACAGACACGACTCTCAAATGCTGAACTCCTACTGAACCCTCCCCCCCAAAAAAAAAAATAAAGCTCATTGTCTTCACCCACAAACTCCATAGCACCAACAAAACAAACTTCAAGATCTTTTCAGCCAACAATACTGAAACTGAATTGGATCGGCATACCAAACTATGTGTCACAACTGACAACAATCTGAAGTTTGACCTACACATACTACACAGTATAAAAATCACCAAAAACTAGGCATGCTATACAGGAATAAAAACTTCCTCACAGCATCTACCAAAATTACCCTGGCCAAAATTTACCTCTTGTCCTCACTGTTATATGGGGCCCCAATTCTAACTAACTTACAGATCTCCCTAAGGAAAAAAACAGAAAGCTGCTATAACAAATTTCCAAATTTGCCATAAACGCAACCCCTCTAACTCATCACTGTAAAGCCCTGCATTCCCTAAGATGGCGTGAATTCCCCCTCCATCTCTAATACGTACAACTTACTAAATCATCTATAGCCCACTAGCTTGTCCTGCACTTAGCCCATCAACTTTTATACCCCAAATTAACATCTCAGATCTGAATACAAACATCTCCTCACAACGTATAAACTTAACAAAACCCCAGGCCTAAGCCTTTACTCTTGCTCTTGCTCTGTGGCAAAACTATGGAACTCCTTCCATTAACTATCAAAACTGCTACTAACCTGCACTCCTTCAAAACCTCTACAAAAGAATACTTCAACAAAGCTTGGATTTGCTCCTGTATGGGCCCAGGTTGAGGTACTCTTATACCTTTTTCTATCTCTACTCTCTCTATCCCCACTACTAACTTAACCTCCCCTCCATTCCTCTACACATACCCCCCTGAAGTTATACTCATACCTTTTCCACATCTATTCCTACTATCCCCTCTATCACACCCTAGCCTTCTCTACTTGTACTATCCTATACCTTATCCAGTGTAATCTGTTACCATATTTCAAGACCTCTGCAATATTAATAATCATTATAACAGTCATCTATTATGTAAATAATGATGCATCTTCCTGTTATTAGGCTTTCATATAATTTATGCTTGAAAACTATGGCTTTATTATGTTGATCAAGTTTTTATTCTGACAAACTAATGTGTAGTTTTTCAAATTTTGTGCTTGAATATTATGACTTTACTATGTCTATTAAGTTCTCATTCTGACAAACTAATGTGTTGTTTTTATATCTGTGTTTAAATGTTATGACTTTATTTTGTCTGTCTAGTTTTTTATTCTGTTAACCATATGTATCTGGAGCTTTCCTCCCCGGGCCTCCGCTGAAAATGGGTACCTCATGAGCCAGTCGGACTTTCCCAGTACACAAAAGCCAAATAAATAAATA
Organism: Protopterus annectens; assembly: GCF_019279795.1. Taxonomy (NCBI): domain Eukaryota; kingdom Metazoa; phylum Chordata; order Ceratodontiformes; family Protopteridae; genus Protopterus; species Protopterus annectens. The sequence goes on along the minus strand of NC_056732.1, from coordinate 1,506,921,600 downwards.
AATAAACATGTGCCCATTGTTGCAAGAAACTCTCTCAATATCACAGAGCTTATAAACAATGGGATTGTGTCTAGATCCAGGGATGTAATTGTTCCTCTTTACTTAGTCCTCATTAAGATAATCATTGAGTATGATGCCCCCTTTGGCATGTAACTGTCTAACATATGCAACAACTAGAACGCCTACAGAGATAACATACTAAAAGGATATAAGGCCTAAACAATACGTCCTACACAGACTGCCCCAAAGCACTGTTACTATACTCAGTATCTTACAGACTGATAAAAAGGTGACCCGTGTCCAGCATCCTCCGACCCAATACTGATGGACTTTCTGCACATCAGCAAGTCAAATGTCATGAGAAATACTCTTGTCTAGGGATCTAATCTTCTTTTGCAACATCCACTGAATGGTTTAAAGGGGCAAATATATTTCACAGAGGATACTGATGTTCTGGAGCACACTCCCCATCCACATGAAACAAAGTTCATTCCTGTCCATATTCATCAACGGATGGGAAATCAAAATTTAGCCTAGAACTGCCTCCTGTACTACTAACAGACAGAGGTATCTCTTAAATGCTTTATTCCATGCATGGGTCCCCTCAAATTATCTATGGTATGATCCCAGTTATTCTCATTATGGGTAATATATAATTATCGACAATGGGATGGGTAAGACCAATCTAACACCAAATGGGCTAGGTTAACTTGAGCACTAAAAGGGAAACTGGCTAGGCTTAAAATAGCTTGCAAGAGCAGCTAGCCTAGTACTTACCTGTGAACCTATGAACAGTTACCTATCCAAAGGTAAAGAAGGAATGGAACTTCCCAACCCAGCAGTTTGCTCCATGGTGATATAAATGAACACAGCTCTACTAGCAGCTATGTCAGAACACACTGCACACTGAAAAGCCACAGATTTAGCAGGAAACCTCCTCAGTATCTTGCTCCAGAACATGTTTTGTTCATACAGACTATGTGCATGCAGTTGTCACACTTTCAAAGGCAAGCATGCCTACATCTGTTGTATGGAAATGGAACATTACCTGGAAAGGGTTAAGAAAGGATAGTTTTCCACTGTACGGGCAGCTCTTGTGAAATTTAGCTACGGTCACATTTAGACAGTACAAGACATAGGATCTAATGTTGCCAAAAAAGTGTTCTCAGAACTTTCTGCATATATAAATATAAATGAAGAGTAAATAAATAACTTAAGACAGACATTGCTGTCTCCATACACACTGAAGGAACAAAACACAATACTCATATACAATTACTGGGCAAGGCATGGTGAAGAAAATGGACAAATATAGACCTTAAGAAAGGAAATTAAATTAAATACAAAGTCTCTGAAAAATGATAAAAAGGGACACTGTCCTAAGTATGGAGTAAGAACAATGAGAAAACAATGTCTGGTACTACCGGCCATCCCAATGACTGAGAGACAGGGTATTCATTCATTCATACTGCCAATTAATATAATTAAACAAGGAATCCGAGTGCCACAAGACAACTGGAGAGGAAGAATAAGCAGCTGATGGCTACAGCTCCTTTCTCAGAAATGTTTGCGAGCAAAGCTCCACAGATATTGCCTTCTGGTTAAGACCAAGGTTGCACCTGTGGGCCTGCCCTGCATCTATGTGGTGAAGACGTCAAGTGTTTGCACAGACAAGATAATGATGTAAATGCAGTATTATCTTTGCATGACTGCCCTCATCCCAAAAGTTATGACATATTAAAACAGCAACGATGCTATGTAATGGCCCCACCTAATCCTTGACTCTTGCATTTGCATAAGTATCCAAAGCCTAGCAGCCTAAAGGCTTTCATTCTTGAAGGAAGAAAACTGCATCAGAATGCCTACTGAAACAGTAAGGCAAGGGGGAAAAATGTGTGTGTGTGTGTGTGTGTGTGTGTGTGTGTGTGTGTGTGTGTGTGTGTGTGTCGTTTGAAATGGTATTAAGACACAGCAATGCAGATCAGAATGCTACACACCACACAAATGTGGTGAAAAAGAGGTGAGGAGAATAACACCCAAGCACTTTTGCTGTACCAGTGGTCAGAACAGTGTGCAGGTATGCATTTTCCAAGCAGCATGCACTCTTTTATAAGAGGCCTGGTAGCTGAAAACATCACATAGCACACCCTGATACAGAAAGCAGTTAAACTATTTTTGGCATGACTTGAAAGTAAGTCTAGAAGTTGAAGCAGTCTTGCACAACACAAGTAAAGCATGGCTGCAAAACAGTTAAAAACATAAATGAGACTGAAAAGAAAGCAATAAATCACAATACAAACATCAACATCATCTAACATATGGTTACAGTTGCTGTTGTGCAATGAAGGAGAGATAAGACAGGGAGGAGAAGCAAACTAATGCCTGTAGACAAGCAGAAAACATAAAGGCAGGTAAGATAGAAGGCTTAGGTTAAATGTGCTCATTTAATTAAACATTTACTCTAAAGCTAACATACAGTTAGTGAAATTATGTTGTCTGTGCAGCAGTCTGTTCAGTAAAGTATGATAAGAATGAAAACTGAACACTACAAGTAAAAGAACACATTTTAGAACTTAAGTTTTGGTACCGATTTTTAAGAATAAGGGTGATGTGCAGAGCTGTAGTAACTACAGAGGGATTAAATTGATCAGTCACAGCATGAAGTTATGGTAAAGAGTAGTGGAAGCTAGGTTAAGAAGGGACGTGATGATTAGTGATCAGCAGTATGGTTTCATGCCGGGAAAGTGCACTACAGATGCAATGTTTGCTCTGAGAGTGTTGATGGAGAAGTACAGAGAATGTCAGAAGGAGTTGCATTGTGTCTTTGTGGATTTAGAGAAATGACAGGGTGCCTAGAGAGGAGTTGTGGTATTGTATGAGGAAGTCGGGAGTGTCAGACAAGTATGTAAGAGTGGTACAGGATGTGTATGAGGGTAGTGTGACAGCGGTGAGGTCTGTGGTGGGAGTGACGGATGCATTTAAGGTGGAGGTGGGATTACATCAAGGATCAGCTCTGAGCCCTTTCTTATTTGCTATGATGATGGACAGGTTGACAGACAAGATCAGACAGGAGTCCCCTTGGACTATGATGTTTGCAGATGACATTGTGATCTGTAGTGAGAGTAGGGAACAGGTGGAGGAGACCCTGGAGAGATGGAGATATGCTCTAGAGAGAAGAGAAATGAAGGTCAGCAGGACTAAGACAGAATATATGTGTGTGAATGAGAGGGATAATAGAGGAATGGTGAGGATGCAAGGGGTAGAGGTGGCGAAGGTAGATGAGTTTAAATACTTGGGGTCAATAGTTCAGAGTAACGGTGAGTGTGGAAGAGAGATGAAAAAGAAAGTACAGGCAGGATGGAGTGGGTGGAGAAGAGTGTCAGGAGTGATTTGTGACAGATGAGTACCTGTAAGAGTGAAAGGGAAGGTCTACAAGAGGGTAGTAAGACCAGCTATGTTATATGGGTTGGAGACAGTGGCATTGACAAAAAGGCAGGAGTTTGAGCTGGATGTGGCAGAGTTAAAGATGTTAAGATTTGCACTAGGTGTGACGAGGTTGAACAAGATTAGGAATAAGTATATTGGAGGGTCAGCCCAGGTTGGAAGGTTTGGAGACAAAGCCAGAGAGGCAAGATTACGTTGGTTTGGACATGTGCTGAGGAGGGATGCTGAGTATATTGGGAAAAAGATGCTAAGGATGAATCTACCAGGTAACAGGAAAAAAGGAAGGCCTAAGATAAGATTTATGGATGTGGTGAGAGAGGACATGCAGGTGGTTGGTGTGATAGAGCAAGATACAGAGGACAGGAAGAAATGGAAACAGGTGATCCACTGTGGCGACCCCTAACGGGAACAGCCGAAAGAAGATGATGATGTGTGAGGTGACTGAACATGTGACTATGAATCTGGCTTTAAATATGGCTACCATTCTTTTAACTAGTGTCTGATGAAGTTGAGTATAAGAATACTTGACGAAAGCGCTAACCATAAAATTTTAAGAATTACAGTTGCCTGCCTATTTTTTGTTGTTTTTCAGTAGTTTGTTTGCAGTTTGACTCTACACACATTCACTGCGGTGGTGATGCTGCGGTAGCGTTGTCGCCTCACAGTTAGACGTTGCCCATTCAATTCTCAGTTAGAGCATCTTCTGTGTGTCGACATGCGTGAATGGGCATTCCTTCATTGAAGGTTGTGTGTTAGGCCCGGCAAGCCAGCACGTAAAAATCTACTGCCAATCATTAGCGGACCGGAGTTCCGCTGTGGCGACCCCTAACCGGGAAAAGCCGAAAGACACAACAATTAAGTAAGGAAATGAAAATACATTATTTGAATCCCAGCATAGCAACCAGTAATGAAGTCAAGGAAACTGCATTAGCAATATTAAAACTTTATAAAACTGTGTTTCCAGAACTTGGTATATGTTTAGAAATTTGCCATAAAGCATTCCTTTTACCAGCTATATTTGAAAATAATCAAGTATTCATGCCGCGGTGGTACGGAGGTAGCGTTGTTACCTCACAGCAAAAGGTTCTCCTGTTCGATTCTCGGCTGGGCCTGGGAGTGCCTTCTGTGTGGAGTCTGCATGTCCTCCCCGCAGTTGGGTAGCGTTCGAAAGACATGCATGCGTAAATGGGAGTGCCTTTGTTGAAGGTTGGGCGTTGAGCTGGCACCTTGGAATTTCGTAAAAATCTACTGCCAATCATTAGCGGACCGGAGCTCCGCTGTGGTGACACCTTACCAGGAAAAGCCAAAAGACAAACAACAACATTTCAAAATAATCAAATACAACTTACAGCAAAAATTACAGTAAAATATATACTATACTGATGAGTGAACAGTCAGACTGTTTTTATTTTTTAGGTGTCATACCAAATAAGCGGAAAAGGAACAAAGCTAAAACCAATGCAATGTGAACAAGCATTGGCAGACGTAGCAGTGAGTATCTAGCTTGTAAATAAAAGATCAAAGGCATTATCAATGAGAAAAAAACGTTCAAAGAATATATTAAGATACTAAAGTTCAAAGCACGATTTCAGATATTCTGCACTTGACTATGAGAGAAAATTTTTAAAAAACTTAAGCACTAAAATCTAAGCTGAATGTGACATTCAGAGTGTACAAAGAAAATAACAACAGATCCATCTTCTGTAACTAAGAGGGCTGATACTGTAGGCGTAACAGGCACTTGGCAAATCAAACTTTACCTGGCTATCAGGAACCCTCCCCTTCCCATCATGCACCATGCAAGACAAACTCCCCAGATTTTCTTCAAATTGATCACTGCTGCAGTAGCCTAAGCCATATGGGTTATATCCTGCATAGGACACAGCCAGCCAGCTTCCAAAACGTAAGGGCAGCTTCATTCACCCAAACCATTAGTCAGCTCGACAAATGGGTTCTGACCCTAATTCAGCAGGGTTATAGATGGCAGTGTGAAGAAATCCTTCCTTTCCAGGGAATTATTCCACATCCACTAAACCAAACCTCACTGTTCCCTCCTGTCCCACAGCACATACTTTCTCATGGGGTTCCTCCTTCCCAGTTAGTAAACAGGAGTTTACTCAGGAAAGTTTCTTGTGCCAAAGAAAGAAAAAGCCTGGAGACCAGTTCTGAGCCTTTCTTTCCTAAGCCTGTTTGTGATAGTGCCCAGTTTCAAAATGCTTTCACTTCACAACCTGTTATCCCTTCTTCCTCATTTGAATTTTTTTGTAACCTTAGATTTGAAAGATGCTTACCATCACATTCCTATCCATCCAGACTCCAGATGTTTCTTAAAGTTTTATGTGTCTGAATCACATTATCAGATCTCTGCCTTATCCTTGGTCTAGCCACTGCTCCAAGAGTGTTCAAAAAGTGTCTAGCTCCAGTTATAGCACATTGATGGCTACAGGTTATCCCAATTTTTCCATATTTAGAAGACTTACTTGTCTTTGCTGTGTCTTTTTCAAAGTGTCAGGAATCTCTCACTTAGATGAGAGATCGCTTATACAAGCTGAAATTCCAAGGGGACATTCAAAAGTCTTTGCTGACTCCATTACACAGCACTGTGTTCCTGGGGTATCTATTAGACACCTAAGTACAAAAAGATTTTCTTCCACAGGAAAATAAAAACCTATACTTAGATCTATTCCAAGCGTTTTCCACTCAGACATCGGTCAATGTGAGGTAATGCCTCAGGATTCTAGATGTCATATCATCTAGGATTCTCATGAAACTCTGTCAGGACTCCACATGCATAGCGGGCTTTAGACACCAGAGAACCCTGCAGTCGCTGGGGCCCCCTGTTCCTGAGGAGCCCCCAACCACAGCACGTTATCTTATCTTGACATTTTGTAACATGTCTGTCAAACCAACAAAAGATGGTATAGTAATCTTATATGCTTAATGAACCAGATGGGTAATAATAACTCTTATTTATATTTCCTTTAAAATTCAAATATATTTCTGGTTATTTTAACAGTATTTTATCAGGTAACAGTCTTAAAAATTCCATTAAATATTTACCACTGACACAGTGCCCTGGCTTAGTTAAACCCTGCTGGTAGACATTCTCTCCACTAAAACTAACAACATAGCCAGCTTTAGGTCCTTACAGTACCCATGGCTGTAGGGGCCCCTTAATCATCCTTGACTGTGGGAGGGCCCCACAAAAGCTGCTGTTGCTGGTTGTGGAAAAATGAGGAGAACAAAATGTACTAATTTTCTCATTGTGCCCATTAACTTTAACAGGGCTGTGATATGACCCTGTTAGGATGAAGCTGATAATTTACATGAGCAAAGTAAGCACTAGAGAGATCAGCAGCCCAGCGTGACCGATCTCAGGGCTTACTCTGGATTTTTAAGAAAAGCTGATGCTCCTGATCTTCACGTATGATTTTCTCTTTCAGGTAGTTTTATAAATACTGGCAGGACACCAAACACTCTCAACTTCATTGCTGAAGAATTCTACTCAATGCCAAAAATAAAAGCAAAATAAAGGCTGAAAATCAGGAAGACATTTTAAATATTTCTCTAATTCACTTAAAAGTTAATAGTATAACATTTTTTGCATCAACATGCATTTTTGGACAATAAGAAGTATAAAACTGATGTCTGGATTTAATGATTGTCTGTAATCCTGAATGATTTACCAGCAAATCAAACTTTTTCTGAAATAAAGAGCAAAATTAAGAGGCAAAATCAGGAAAGGTCTCTGAAAGCAGGGACAGTGACAGGTACGCATTACTCCTCAATGAGGTAAATAATGGCAGGTATGCATTACTCCTCAATAAGGTAAACAGAAGTGACTTACCCCTGCTGCTGTTTGACGACAGCTAAATAACAGTCACTGATCTGCTGTGGCAGTACCAATATTGCAGAATGTACTGCTGCTTGCTAAAATAAGTACAAAACTAGTTTTGGTATGGATTATACGTGTGTGTGTGTGTGTGTGTGTGTGTGTGTGTGTGTGTGTGTGTGTGTGTGTGTGTGTGTATGTAAAAATATCACAGATTTTTATCCATGCATACACCCCCATAAAGCCTGGACAGACAGACTATTCTTCTGGGGAGCAGTAAAAAATGCAGGTAACAATTTATTACATTTCAAAAGTAAGGCATAAAATATATCACAGAATATTCAGACTCTTACGTCCTCTATGTGGCTGGTGGCCCCCAATGTCCAGACCATATAAATGGATACAGCAATGCCCGCCCCCTTAACCATCCTTGATTTTCTGTGGCCCCACAAAAGCTGTTGCTGGTTGTGGACAAATTAGAAGAAAAATGTATTTATTTTCTGATCACACTTTTTAACCTGAACAGGGCCGTGATACAACCCTGTTGGGACAGAGCTGAAAATGGTCACTGCTCTCAACTGTACCTATTCTAAAACCACCCCTGCTGAGATGTGTGTGTACAAAAACTTGCAGTAGGTTATGTGGTGGTGGTGGTGGTGGTGGGGGTGGGGGGGGGGGGGTTATGGAATTATTACTTTAATTTTCATAACAGCCAAACTTTAAACGTGTGCACAAGAGGTCATTACAGCTTGTTTTTGGGCTGGGAACAATGCAATCATTGTTTCTTTTACTTTTCTCACAGACCTCAAAAGTGTACAAAGAAGTTTACTACAGCTTGTTTAGGGGCAGAGTAGTGTCTACAAGCAACAAAGTAGAATACATTACTGTAATCATTATTTTTTTACTTTCCTAACCATCGTGCATCAGGTACGTATACAGGTGGCTGCCTTTGGAGTTTAGGGTGAGGAATGAGGACGCATGCTATGTATATTTATGTTAGCAGTCACTTGAAATACATGACTGTGGTAATTTGAACCTCTGCTTTCATCCCAGTCTAACACCAGAGGGATGCATAGGCAGTGACTGTCTTTTTTTGAAGGGTTAGGGAGGCTGGCAGTATTCCCAGATAGGACTTGTGTATCCTCACAACAACTCTCTTGTAAGTTTATTGTGAACTACTATTTTGGCAGCTTTGAACATTAAGCTTTGGGCACAACTTAGGTCTTCCTTGAAAGGAAAAAAAAATAAGAATAACATGCTTTTCTTAGTCATAATTTTTGTTTGTCCCACCATTGGATTAAAAGGTTGGGAAAATGCTCTAAAATGCATCCCAAAGAATCTATAACCCCTACAATTTCTGGGGGCATTGGCCTAATTGAATTATTTCCTAAATGGTTATTACTGTGCTGTTTTGGTCAGGAAAGGTGTGTTGAAAGGATGCAAGGAACACTAAAGCTGAACAGCAACACTGAATTTCTGTCCTTACTTGTAATTTCTGTTCAAGCCATCATTGGATGAAAAGGTTGTGTAAAAAGAAAGAAAAAAAAACTTTAAAATGCACATCAAAGCATATAGAAAGTTATGTCTTCTCAAAGCGAAAGGCAAAATATGAGAAAAGGAAGAAAAAAGTAATGTGCATGGTATGGGTAGCACTGGAGGATATATATATATATATATATATATATATATATATATATATACATATATATATATATATGTGTGTGTGTGTGTGTGTGTGTGGGGGGGGTGTAATGTGTATGGTATGGGTGGCACTGGAGGATATATATATATATATATATATATATATATATATATATATATATATGTGTGTGTGTGTGTGTGTGTGTGTGCGTGTGTGTGTGTGGGGGGGTGTAATGTGCATGGTATGGGTAGCACTGAAGGATATATGTGTGTGTGTGTGTGTGTGTGTGTGTGTGTGTGTGTGTGTGTGTGTGTGTGTGTGTGTGTGTGTGTGTGTGTGTGTGTGTGTGTGTGTGTGAGGGGAGTGTAATGTGCATGGTACGGGTAGCACAAGAGGATATATATGTGTGTGTGTGTGGGGGGTTCTAATGTGATGGGATGGGTAGCACTGGAGGATATATATATATATATATATATATATATATATATATATGTGGGTGATATTTAGAAAGTGCCTGGGGGCCCCAACTTGACATTTGCTGGGGGCCCCCAAAATGCTAACACCAGACCTGTCCACTTTAGAAAGATACAAGGGTATCTGAAATATCTTTGGTCCTGACACCAAAATCCATTATGTTTTCAGATTCCAGTTCTGGGATCTGTGAGAAGAGAAACCTCTTGATGTAGAAATCAAATATCCCTGAAACCAGGTCTTCCTTCTCCCTTTCTGCTCCAAAGCAGTCAGTCACGACAGACAACTTGCACTTTGCTTGGGAGCAGAGTCAAAGGGGATAAAAGTGCAAGGTATATGTGACAGGTACATAAATATAAAAGAGATGCTTTCCTTTATCGCAGCATCATCCATTACAGAATTCAGATTTAATTTTTTTCAAGGATGGATTCCGTGTTCGAAGAGTGGATGATGAATTCGTATCAGCCTTTGCCGTTTGTACACAAGACAGAATTTTATTACTTAGACAGTTATGTGGAAATGTGTCTGCTCAAGTAGCTAAACTTGTAGCTATTACTGAAGCCTGTAAGACTGACAAGAATCAATCAGTAACAATTTTTACAGATTCCCATTATGCTTATGGAGAAGTTCATGATTTTGGGACACTTTGGAAAGAGTGAGGTTATTTGATCTCAGCAGGAACTGTTATTAAAATGCAATTTTTATTAATGACTTATTATATGCCTTATTTTTGCCAAGAAAGGTAGCTGTAGTTAAGTGTGCCTCACATACAAATGGTGATTCCTTTATAACTCATGGAAACAGTTTTACAGATATGGTGGCAAGAGAGGCTGCACTGCCTTATTCTTTTCAGGCTTTATGTTTGCAGCACATGACTGAAACTAACAACAATTTTTCTGTACAGGAGTTATTATCCTTTCAGGCTCAGACAGAGGACTCAGAGAATGAGGTGAATAAATGATGGTTGTAGCTAGTCTTAACTCCTTTTGTGGTACCACCCAGATGGATGGTTAGTGGCCCCAAAAATGTTTTAGTAAAACAGATTTCCAATGACTGCTAAGTCCCACTTCTTTCAGAAGTCACTCAACATTTTATAAATAATTATGTGGTTTGCTTAGAACACAATGCGGCTACATCTGTATAAGTACCTACTGAAATACTGAAAAAGCCTTTGGGACCCTTCTGTTCCATACAGTGGGATTTCACGGAACTTTCCCAAGTGCAGAAACATAGCTGTACATTGACTATTGTTGGCATTTTTTCTTGGATGGGTAGAGACATATCCCTGTGTAAAGAATGACACAAACACAGCAGCCAAAAAGTTGCCAACAGAATTGATATCATGACCTGGAGTCCCGTGTTGCATTCAATCAGATCAGGACACTCACTATACTAGTAATACAGCAGATGTGCAAAACTTTGAATGTGAAATTGAAGTTCCACTGTCCCTACAGACCACAAGCCTTGGGGATAGTGGAAGGAGATAACCAAACCATTAAGACCCAATTAAACTTTGTGAGGAAACTGGCCAGAAAAGGGCAGAACCTTTGCCTTTAGTTTTATTCAGTATGAGAAGTGAAGTTAGTACCACTAGATGACTGTCCACTCATGAAATTTTTATGGGTAGACCTGTGAGAAAGCCTTCTACACCACTCCCCAATAATTTGGAACTGCCTGGTACACTCCTCCCCAACAATTTGGAACTGCAAGACACTGATGAATCTTGTGTTGTACATATCCTTTTTTCTGTTTTACAGAAGTATCTTCAGCTTGTTCTGTATGCAAAACAATGACTAAAAGAACAACAAAATGATGAATTACAGCCAAAAGATTTTGTCTACATTAAAGTACATCCCTGAAAACACTCAGTCAGCCCCAGATAGAAGGGATCCTACTTGCTTTTGCTCACAACTGCTAGTGCCATCCGTTGTGAAGGCCTCCCTACCTGGATCCAGGAGGGGAAGACCCCCCCCAAGACAAGTACAACCAAGGCTCCACTGACATCATTCCACATGAATCAACAGGACTTATCGCAGCAGAACCAGACCAAAAAAAAAGGCACACCGTTACATCCGAAAGTGACAGCCAATGATGTTTTCCATCTAGGCCAAATATGGCAGTGTTGCCAATTGTTTGCCATCCAGATTAAACCCAGAAGTGAATGCGGCTGAGTTACCCTTTGTACCAGACTAGGAAGTGAAATCATGTGACTCTTGTTACTTCATCCTCATCTGAAGTAAATTTTACTGACTCTTCTTCAAAACAGTGTTTTTTTTCTTGCTTTTGAGTCCAAAATCAGCGATTCATTGTGCCTTTTGGACACTGACATAAATACTGTGCCATCCAAACAGAATTCATTTGCAAGATCATCTGCAGTCAATGTTTTTGATTGGAGATTACTTGGTGATGGAGTTTGCGTGGAGTATAACTAAACAATCTAAATCCGTGTTTTGCAGTTTCTTCAAAACCCTCTCCAACACCAACACATTCGTTTTCCTTATGGACCTGTCATTGGGACAGTTACTGTGATGTTCATAGTTATTTTATTTTGTTTGCTTTTGCCACCTGGAACTGTAAGGACATCATCATCTGCAACCATTGGAAATGTAAGTACTGAACCATTTCTTAGTAGATATACATGTGTTGCTAAGAATAATACAAAGGAGTGCGATTAAAATCAAATTATGAACACCTGAACAGTATCCTAGATTTAATACCTTTTCTGCTGTCTTGTATACTTATGCACACAATCTCAACATTAGTGACTGTTGGGTTTGTACCCATATACCTACTGCACATGCTGGGGGTACTCCATTGATTCCTCCACCATTGTCTAATAAAAATCTCCATACTGCATTTCTTACCATTTTTCTCACTAAAAATCGAAAGGCTAAACAAGCTCCTACCCTATTTACAGTAATGGTGTTTCAACTAATAATGACATCTAAAGGACATGTTTGCTAACATAAAAATGGAACACTTTTTGTTGGAAATAGTGTCTGCAATTTCACTGACCCCATGTTCCCCACAAAATGATCTCATTATATAGGCCGTGTTATACCAGCTGTACAAAATACAGTAGTTTTACCTGAAGTAAAAATATGTAATGGTTGTTGCAAAATAAGAAGTTATGTACCTACCATAAAGTTCCATGTTAGTTGTCTTCTTCTTGCCTTCTTTCTTGCTGGATGGCTTCGGAGCCGATCCTCGGCTCCGACACGGCCAATACTAAAGCTCGAGAGCTAATTCCACCGGCTCGAGGCTCCCCTATATCCCACAATGCTTGGCGGTAACTACTCAGATCTCGTTTGATAGCTAGACCAAGCAATTCTAGTCTCCATAGCATGGAGAAGGGTAACCCACCTCTATACAAACCAGAGTGTAAGGAATCACAGACCTAACAAAAGGGGAAATAGAGGTTGTAGAACGTGTGGGAATGAAGCTCCTCCAGAGGAAGATCACAAAAAATGAATTCCTATCGGTCTGTCCAGGCTTGGGGGAAGGAGGGTGGGACGCAAGAAAGAAGGCGAGAAGAAGACAACTAACATGGAACGTTATGGAAGGTACATAACTTCTTAATGTTAAGTTGTCTATCTCGCCTTCATTCTTGCTGGATGGGACCGCGTCCCTAGCACCTTATCCCGGGTGGCCTATCGGAACAGACTCTTGAGAACAGTGGAACCAAAGTTGTCACGGTTTCTGGAGACCATGTCCAATTTGTAATGTGAAATGAAGGTATGAGGAGAAGCCCAAGTGGCTGCTGCACAAATGGAATCTATTGGCAGCCTGTCCTGAAAAGCTACGGATGTAGCTAATGCCCTAGTTGAATGAGCTCTAGGTCTTGAAGGTAGTTTTTGTTGTCTGATCTCATAGATGAAGGTAATAGTAGAGGTGAGCCATCTAGAAAGGGAAACTTTAGTAACTGGAAGGCCCAATTTCCCTTCCGCATATGATAGAAATAGCTGATCAGATTTCCTGAATTGTTTAGTCCTGTCTAAATAATATCTAAGTTGGCGGTGAACATCCAAAAAATGTAGCTTTTGTTCCGACCTGTTGGAATAGTTAGGGAAAAAGACGGGGAGATCAATCGTTTGGTTTAGGTTTGTTTGAGAGGAAACCTTAGGTAAAAAGGATGGATTAGTACGGAGGGATACCCTATCTTTGTGAAACACTAAGTAAGGAGGGCGAGTGCACAGTGCATGGAGTTCAGATACCCTTCTCGCTGAAGTTATGGCTACTAGAAAAAGTGTCTTCCATGAAAGCAACTTCAGAGAACATGAAGCTGCTGGTTCGAAAGGGGGAAGGATTAAGGATGCCAGAACCAAGTTCAAGTCCCATTGAGGCGGGGGATCTTTGATCGGAGGTTTGAGAAGAAAAACGCCCCTTAAAAAGGCTTTGCAGAGCTTGTGAGCCATAATGCTAGACTGCGAGACACCTACATGATAATTAGATATAGCAGCCAACTGAACTCTAATGGTAGATGAAGAAGAGCCTAAATGAAAGAGTTCTGCTAGAAAGTCTAGAATAGAATGGATAATTGCAGTGAAGGGATCTATATTTTTTGATGTTGCCCAAAAGGAGAAACGTTTCCATTTGCTATTGTAAATCTTCCGGGTAGAAGATTTATGAGAAGCTATCAAGATATCTCGGACCGAGCGAGATATTAAGGGAAGCCTGGCTAAGGTCGGAATCGGAGAAACCACGCTGTGAGGTTGAGAGAATGAAGAGATTGGTGCAGCTGGCCCGATTGGTGGGTCAACAGATCTGGCACTGGGTCCAGATGCCAAGGCTGCTCCAAAAGGTAACGATGAAGGAATGGAAACCATATCTGTCGAGGCCAGTAAGGGGCAATGAGGATCATTGTCACTCTCAAGGCGATGGCTTTCTGAATTAGTTGAGTTATCAGTGGAAAAGGGGGAAAGGCATACAGAAGTCCCCGGGGCCAATCGTGGACTAGAGCATCTCTGGTGGGATGGCCTGGTAACGGGAAGAAAGTGAAGAAGTCGTGACACTTGCTGTTTTGGGGAGTAGCAAAAAGATCGCAGCAAGGCTGGCCCCATCGTTAGAACACTTTTTCCAGTACTGATTTCTTCAGAGACCACTCGTGGGGCATGAGAATTGCCCTACTCAACTTGTCTGAAATCACAATGGACTTCCTGGGAATGTGCGTTGCTACCAGAAAATGCTGAGAAGAGATCGCCCATTGCCAAAGTCTGAGTGCCTCTCGACATAAGGGGTATGCTCTGGTTCCACCTTGTTTGTTGATGTACCACACTACGGACATGTTGTCCGTCTGAATTGCAATAGTCCCTGTGGGAAGAGAGTCGTGAAGGGCTTGCAACGCTAAAAGCACTGCTCTCATCTCTAAGACATTTATGTGCAAGTGGCACTCGAAAGGTTGCCACGTGCCCTGGACTGTCCTGCCCTGATAATGCCCCCCCCCCCACCCGATCAGGGAGGCGTCTGTTGTCAACGTGGCGACTTGGGGGGGTGAGTGAAGGGTCTTCCTTGGAGAACCTGAGGTGATGTGATCCACCAAGACAGTTGACTCTTGCATGATTGAGTTATCAATATGGTGTGGGACATCGGGAGCTGTTGGAAGGACCATTGAGTGAACAGCATCCATTGGAGGATCCTCATGTGGAAGCGAGCTAAGGGGAGAAGGGGGATAGCTGCTGCCATGAGTCCTAACACCTTCAAAACTAGTCTGGCTTTGACTTTGTTGCACTGTAAGAGAAGGTAAACTTGTTTGCGGATGTCTGACACTCTCTGCTCTGTAAGTCTGGCTGAAAGATTGAGTGTGTCTAATGTGGCGCCTATAAAAGTAATAGATTGACAAGGCGACAAGGCAGATTTTTCGAAATTTATTGAAATGCCTAGAGCTTGGCAAGTTTGGATAGTGAAGTCTCTGGATAGAAGTAGTTGATGTCTGGTGGTGGCAGTAAGGAGCCAGTCGTCTAAATATGGAAACACCTGGAATCCTTGACGTCTCAAGTGAGCCACGACCACTGCCATGCATTTGGTAAACACTCGGGGGGCTGTAGTGAGACCAAAGGGCAGGGCTCTGAACTGGTAGTGACTGGCTCCCAGCCTGAAGCGGAGAAATCTCCTGGAGCGTCTGTTCATCTTGATATGGTAGTACGCGTCCTGAAGATCTATCGAGCACATCCAATTGTCCTGACCCAAGAAGGGTAGAATGGACTGTAGCGTGACCATCCGGAATTTTGTTTTTCTGACATACTTGTTTAAGTTGCTGAGATCCATTATGGGTCTCCAGTCCCCTGTTTTTTTTGGTACCAAAAAGAATTTGGAGTAGATTCCAGATCCTTGTTGGTCTGCTGGGACTGATTGGATAGCTCTTTCTGATAGCAGCTTTGAAATTTCCAGTGCTGCTTGTTCCCTTAGACTGGGTGGAACGTCTGGAAGGGATCCTTTGGGTTGGGATGGAATGTAAATAAAGGGAATTTTGTAACCCTCGGATATGATCGACTGTACCCATTTGTCTTGTGTAAGGGAAAGCCAGGCTTTTGGGTACAGGGATAATCTTCCCCCGACTGCCTCCGAAGGTGGACAGCCGGGCAGCTCCTCAGGGATGCTGAAAGGGTTTATCAAAGAAAGTTTCTCTGTTACCCTGGTTTTGCGGTCCTCCTCTGCCTCTAGGGCAGCGTCTATTGTTATTCCCCCCTCTGCCTCTAGAGGGGAATCAACCTTGTGCGTCAGATAAGACTCCCTGGGTTTGTTTACAGAACCACATTTTTTCTCCCCTCTGATCTTTGGGATAAGACCTAGAAGGGATAGAAAAACGGACTCCCACGGCAGAGAGAGTCTTACCTTCCACCTCGCACCTAGTCAATGTATCCTTCACCTGTGGACCAAACAAGGATGATCCATCAAAGGGGGAATTGGTGAAGGACGCCTTGAAAGGGTCCGCAAAGTTGCACAGCCGCATCCAGGCGTGACGTCGTAAGGCAACGCCTGTGCCTGCGGCTCTACTCGCCCCATCCGCAGCATATGAGATAAGCCGCATGGAGGAGTTAACGATGGAGTTCAGGGTTGCCAACTGGGAGTTCATCCTGTCTTGGAACCCCTCAGCTGTTGGATCCTTTACCTCTTCACTCATATCCTTGAGTAAATCTCTCTGGAGACGAGTGAAGTGACATAAGTATTTCAGCGACTGCATTGAAAAGGTCGCTGATGAGAACATCCGCTTACCGTACCTGTTCATGGTCCTAGATTCCTTATTAGGAGGATGGACAGGTACCGAAGGATCGGCTAACTCCTTCTTAGTGGCCGCGGCCACCACCATGGCATCGTCGGGGACACCTTTAGATAAAAAATCTTTATCTCTAGGGGCAGTAATAAACTTAGACGGTCTCCTCGGGGTGGGTTCCACTGAATCAGGAGCCGTCCAGGCCTTCCTTGCCACCACTTCCATAAGGGGGTCAAAGGGAGGGGACACCCAGGAGGTAGAAGGGCGAGAGCCGAACGCCTCAAGGTACACTGACTCATCCACTGAAGGGTTAAGGGCTGGCCAGTTCCCCCTCTGTTTCAGGATCTCAAGGATGTCAGCAAAGGAGACATCCTCAGAGGGGGATCGAGGGGAACCTTCAGATTCCTCTAAGTCAGTGTCAGAGGTGATAGACTCAGGGGAGTCAATGTGCTTCCTCTTTCACTGCCTCTTCCTAGGGGGTTCTCCTACCTGGTCAGGAGAGGCATCGGAAGAGGAGAAAATTCCCAATGGGGAAACTTGAGGAGTTGGCTCTCTGCGGTCTGAAGCAAGGGGGTGGGTAGAAATCACCACAGGCACTGATGATGGAGGGGCTGACGGAGCCGACTGTGGGGCAGACACTGGTTCTAGCACGCTCTGCATGACCTCGAAGGCACCCCTATCGGGCAAGGCCGGAGGTCCCCGCTCCAAAGAGACCAGGACCCCCCCGGCACCGACAGGGACAGCTCCGAGGCCGATGTCGGAGCCGAACTCACCAGCGCCGAAGCACCGAGAGGGAGAGCGGGGTCGGACAAGGGTCCGATGCCACTCGCCCCCTCGGAGCCGATGAGGGAAGCTCGGTGCCGAGATCCCTCCAAAGAGGAGATCGGAGCAGACGACGGAGCCGAAAGGGAAGGTATCGGATCCGACACGCCGACAGTCATGGCTCCAATGAGCCCCGGCTCCGAGCTCAAAGGAGTCAGAGGAGGAATACATTGAGGGACAGAAATAGCCGCTGACTGATGAGTCGGGCTATGAAGCATTTGGGCCAGCGCCTCGGACTTGAGAAGTCTACTCACTACCCTTTGCAAATCGTGGTCAGATAGCCTGGAAGACTGTGAGGAATGCGATCTATGGCTCCGCTCCGAAAGAAGAGGGGATCCTGGTGCCGAGTGAACGGAGCCGATGGAGGGAGACCTAGATCTCTTTCTCAAAGGTTGCTCCGATAAGAGTATCGTAGCCAACTGAGTCTTATCAGCCTTGGCTCCGGCCGGAGCCGAGGTAATAGTATGAGGCTTGGAAACATCGGCTCCAGCCGGAGCCAATGTCGAAGCAGTTTTGATGCTTCCAAGAGGACGGCTCTGAACCCGGAGCCGACTGTCTGGAAGTCTTAGAAGGCTTCCCCGACACAGACTGGGTCGGGGGGCCTTCAGGCTTTAATAAGCCATGCAAAATCAATTTATTTTTGCGTTCCTGCAGGACTCTAGGGCTGAAACCATGGCACACAGCACATGAACACTGCAGGTGCAAAGGTCCCAGGCAATACACACAAGAAGTGTGACCGTCTGTCAGAGACATTTTCTGACAGCACGAGTCACACTTCTTGAAGCCTGAGACCTTGGAGTCCTTAGACATAGTAAAGGCCTAAGTAATAAAAACACTCACACACACACACACACACACACACACACACACACACACACACACACACACACACACACACACACACAGGCCTTTAAAAAAGAATATTAAATTCCAGTCACACTGAAGGACTAGGAGAAGGCCGGGAAGGGGCCTAAGGCCTAAAGTTAAAGGGGAATAAAAATATGGGCAAAAGAGGTGATCAATTCAAGGAAAAAGATAATTAAAACTAAATGTTATACTTAAGAAAGTAATAGGGGTCTAAAGATTGTAAAAATAGAATAATTTTTCACTAACCTGCCAGAGCCAGTAGAAAAGCACCTCGTCAGCTAAGCAGCAAACGAGATCTGAGTAGTTACCGCCTAACATTGTGGGATATAGGGGAGCCTCGAGCCGGTGGAATTAGCTCTCGAGCTTTAGTATTGGCCGAGTCGGAGCCGAGGATCGGCTCCGAACCCATCCAGCAAGAATGAAGGCGAGATAGACAACTTAACATGAGACATTAAAGCCATTATGAACCCAGCTGATAAAAATAGATGCCTTGCAGCTCTATCATAATACTTTTAAAAAGACTGCTTTTAAAGGACTTGCTCACATGGATCTTTGTGATAAGATCATTTCTGGAGCAGGAATTACACATACATATGGGGCGGTCAAGACCATATGACAGATGAGGAAGCTGCCTAAGTGTTTAGACATTTTAAGCAACTCCCCCTTTGAGTCCATTAATTTAATTACTCACGAAATTACTGCCATGCTCAGTGTGGGGCTACAGAACTGAATGGCGCTTCTAAAGGAAGTACTTGGGTGCTCATCAAAACCAAGTGTTGCTCATTGACTCCTGATAATTCTGGTGCCATGCATCGTCATCTAGAAATAATTCAAAATGAGGCTGAGCCTTCACATGCCAAATAAGCTAATAGTTCCCAGCAGGCATGGCTAATTAATTTTTTTCCCAAATGGGGAGGACACATTTTAAAGTTCTTTTTGCTCATAGCTACCATACTTTTATCATTAGGACTTATTTTACTCCTGATAAAAGCATGCATTTTAAAGCTATTAGAATCCAGAAAGAGTGTCTGTCTACACATGCACCAGGTTAAATCAATGCCACTGTCCCCATTACATAAAAATCATAGTATGTTAGAAGCCAAATATAAAGTACTGCAAGATTTTAGTAGCTTGTATGAGAATATATATAAAGAAAGAATATGAAAACAAATGTGAAAATGGAAAATGTACAACTAAAAATTATTTACAGTAGTTCAAGACATAGGTATGTTTTTATTGCCAACAAGACTACACAATTTAAACAACTACAATAAAAACTGTTTGTGTCAGGGAAAGAAGGAAATCGCATCTGAAGCATGTCTGATAGCAAGTGAAAAAATGTCCGCTCATCTGAGAACCTGCAATTACTGTCCAGTCGTAAAAGAAATACCATGATTTGAGTAATGCTTTACAGCATCAGATGGGGGAATATGATGGCTGAGGTGTATACATAAGAAAAAATGTTACAGTGCATATTTCATTTCTAATATGCTTTCATTACAAGATGGATTCCTGAGTATTCTTTGGTATGTATTTGATGACTTATTTCCTGACAAATATGAAAGAATGCTAACATGGCAAAAGTACAGAAAGTTATGTTCTTTATAGAAAGTTTTTTTTTATGGAATTTGAACTTCTTGCCAGATATGGCAAGTCATACAGTTAGTCAGGAGATGTTAGCAGAATTAAGACTGTTGAGTTTACTTTTAATTGGTCATTGGTTGTTGTAACACTGGTACAACAATGTTGGTTTTAATCAGGAAAGGTATAAAGAATGTATGATTCTGCTGTTCATGGAGACAGGACCTTGATTTCCTAGTCTCCCATGTGTGTGCCTTTCTTTGCAATAAAGAAGATAAGTCATTTTTCCAGCATGAAACAACTGCCCCCATACACAAAAACAAGATACAACATAAACTGTTTCCTGTAAAAAACCCTTACAGACCTTAAGAAAGGCAACAGAAAGTACAGTTTTGTACCTACCATAAATGTAGATGTCCGAACAGGATAGCATCTGCAGTCATAACAAATGGGTTGTCCTGTCGTCAGGCAGCCCTTCGGTCGGCCGGATTCCAAAGTCTGGGTCTGGCCTCGGCTGGTGTCGCACTTCACCCGACGTCATCTCTCCTGGTCTTCAGGTATAAAGGCATCAGCCGACGCCATTTTCCTCAGTGTTTCTTGCCCCAGATGCCAGTTGCCCTCTTGGAAAGCTAAATTTTGGATAAATGCCAATGTTTCAAAAAAAAATAGAAGGCAAACACAAAAAGTAAGCATGTATGTACATATATACAAACAAATACACCATAAGAGATCCCCCCCTAGCTAGCTATTAGGAGGGTAAATACCCTAGGAGTACCACAGAGGGGAAGGAGGGTGGGTAATCCTGACTGCAGATGCTATCCTGTTCGGACATCTACATTTATGGTAGGTACAAAACTGTACTATGTCCTTCAAGGATGCATCTGCAGTCATAACAAATGGGTAGAATACCATAGCCAAACTAGGGGAGGAGGAAGAAGAATTATGGTGTAGTTAGGATCCCTTGCAAGACAGCAGTGGCAAACCCTGCTCGGGATCTAGAATATAGAGGTAAGTTGTAATGCTTGGCAAATGTATGCACGGAGGTCCAAGTAGCCGCCTCAATAATGTCCTTGGTAGCCACTCCTCGTAAGAAAGCTGTGGTAGTGGCTGTAGCCCTTGTAGAGTGAGGTCTTATGTTCTGTGGAATTTGCTTTCCATGGTAGGAGTAACAGAATCTTATGCAATTTCCTATCCATTTTGAGATTGTCTGTTTGGAAATTGCTTTTCCTTCCCTTCCTGTTGCATAGGCTACTAAAAGCTGGTCAGTTTTTCTGTCACCTTTGGTTCTGTCCAGGTAGTAGCGTAACTATCTATGTACATCCAAGGTATACAGCAGTCTTTCCCCCCTCTTCTGTGGATTGGGAAGGAAGGTAGGTAGGTGGATTGCCTGGTTTAGAGACACTCTGGATACCACCTTAGGCATAAATGTAGGATTAGTTCTCATGGACACTCTATCTTGATGGAAGATTAGGAAGGGTTGTACTGCCATTAAGGCCTGTAGTTCCGAAACCCTTCTTGCTGAAGTAATCGCCAGTAGGAAAGCAGTTTTCCATGATAGGTGTTGAAGATCTGCTGTTGCTGCTGGTTCAAATGGAGGGAGTGTCAATTTTTCTAGCACAAAGTTCAAGTCCCATGCTGGTAATGGTGGTTTCCTAAGAGGTTTTACATTCTTGATTCCTCTGAGGAACTGCCTGAGTAGAGGATGTGAGAAGACAGGGGGATCGAAGCTGTATTCTGCAGAAATAGCTGATGCATGTATCTTGATGGAGGAATAGGACAGGCCTGTATGTAGAAGCTCTGCCAAGTACTCCAGGATGCTAGCAATGTCTATCTTTGACACATCTTTTCCTCTTTCAGTACTCCAAATGACAAACCTTTTCCATTTTCCTGCATAGTTCCTTCTTGTTGAAGGTCTGCGGGCTTCAAGGATAATGTCTTTCACCCTTTGGGATAAATCTGGGTTAGTTTCTGTTATGTGATGTTCCAGGCAGTCAGTTGCAGAGTTTTTAGGTTTGGATGCATGATGTTGTAGTTGTTCTGAGTTAACATCAAAGGCATCAGGGGTAGTGTCCACGTCCTCCCCCGAGACATGTTCCTCAGCAATGGATACCAGTGTTGTCTTGGCCAATTTGGAGCTATCAAAATTATCCTTGGACGTTCCTCTTTGATTTTCAGTAGTACCTTGTGCATCAAAGGAAGAGGTGGAAATGCATATGCTGTCAGGCCTTTCCAACTGAAGGATAGGGAGTCCACCTTCCATGCTAGTGGGTGGTATGTCCTTGTGCAGAATTTTTTGAGCTGGTGATTGAGTGGGGATGCGACTAGGTCTATTTGTGGCATTCCCCATTTCTTTGTGATGGCCTTGAAGATGTCCGGGTGCAGCATCCATTCGTGAGCATCCGAGGTAGTTCTGCTCAACCTGTCTGCTAGGATGTTTTCTTTTCCCGGTACAAATATTGCCTGTAACTGGATGTTGTAGCTCAGAGCCATATTCCAAAGGTCCAGAGTCATTCTGCATAGGGGGTATGAATGAGTGCCTCCCTGTTTGTTGATGTACCACATGACTGTGGTGTTGTCTGTCCTTATCATTAAATGGCCTACTTTGAGGAATGGTCTGAAATTCTGGATTGCTAGTTTTACTGCCAGCATTTCTTTTTGATTTATGTGCAGGTGCAGCTGGTCTGGACTCCATAATCCTTGTATGCATTTGTCCAGCATGTGTGCCCCCCAGCCTAGGTCGGAGGCGTCCGTTGTAATGGTTTGGCTTTCTTTAAAGTTGTGGAAGGGCAAGCCTGGGTTTGACTGGCATGCTTGAGCCCACCATAGGAACTCTTGTTTCAGGCATGGGATTAGTGGGATTTCGGTTTCTAAGCTGTGCCTGTGTTGAGACCATAAATTCTTTAGGTACCACTGTAGCTTTCTCATATGCAGTCTGGCATGGGGGACCAGGATTATGCATGATGCCATGAAGCCCAAGGCCTGCAGTACTTTTCTTGCTGTTAGTTTGTTCTGCTTTGTTAATGCCAAGAAGTAAAGAGGGAGTTGTTCTTGTTTTTCTGCAGTTAGGAATGCCATCTGTTTTACTGTGTCCAATTCCGCACCCAAGAATGTTCTTGTTTGGGATGGTATCAGTCTTGACTTTTTTAAATTGACTGTGTATCCCAGGGCTTGTAGTAAGCAAATGACTCTTTGTAAGTCTTTTGTTAGCTTGCTTTTGTTGTCCGCTTATATCAGGCAGTTGTCCAGGTATGGATAAATTTGGATTCCCTGTAGCCTGCAATGAGCGATTACTGATGCCAGGCATTTTGTGAATACTCTGGGTGCAGTAGATAAGCCAAAGGGCAATGCTGAGAATTGATAATGCTCTGATCCTGCAAGAAATCTGAGGTATCTTCTGCAATTTGGTCGTATGGGGACGTGCAGGTATGCCTCCTTGAGATCTAGAGTTACCAGCCAACAATCCTTGCCCAGCATGGGAAGAAGTTGCTGTAGGGTCAGCATTTTGAATTTTGGGACAATGATGAATGTGTTTAAGACGGACAGGTCGAGAATAGGTCTCCAACTTTTCTCTTTTCTTGGTACTAGGAAGAGTCTGGAGTAGAATCCTTTGCCCTGTTCTGTTAGTGGCACTCTTTCCACAGCTCTCATCTTTGTTAATTGAGCTATCTGCTTTTGAGCTTCTGTTTTTTGATTTGGAGGTAGGTTTGGCATTCCTCTTTGTACTGGTACGGTGTGGAAGTGAAACCTGTAGCCTTGGTCTATGGTCTGCAAAATCCACTTGTCTTTTGTGATATAGTGCCAATTTTTTGAAAATAAGGCTAACTTTCCGCCTAAAGGTGCTGCTATTTGTTCCCTGGTAGGCGGTGTCAGAGCCAAGTCACTGTGATTGTCCTGTTGCAGTGGCAGTGGTTGTGTCTGTGCCTCGCTGGTTATTGCCTTGCCACTGGCGTCCTCTGTAGGCACCTCCTCTGGATTGATTTCTGCCTCTGGCACGCCTATTCCTGCCTCTCTGAGATTTTGAGGAGTCTGGAAAGGACCAATTTTTGGAAGGCCAGTTCCTGCTAAACCTTGGGGGCTGAACCTGTAAGAAATCCTTAACTGTTTGTACAGATTTTGCCTTCTCTTCCATTTTCTTCATTACTTGCTGAGCAGGAGTACCAAATAGACTGGCCTTATCCATAGGAGCATCTAACAGCTTTGCTTTAACATGATCCGGCAAGACCTGTTCTTTCAACCATGCATGCCTTCTTATAACTGTGCCAGTCATGGCTGATCTAAATGAAGCCTCCAGTGCATCATAGCCACATTTTAAAGAATGGTTACTAACCTGCTGAATGTTATTCACCATTTCTAAGACATATTTCTTATCTAAGGAGTCATCAGAGGACAGTTTCTTAGTTAACTGATCAAGCATAAACTCTTGGTATTGGATCATATGAAACTGACAGTTCAAAGCTCTAGCTGAGAGAGTAGCAGAGGTGTAAACTTTTTTCCCCCATCTCTCTAAGGACCTGGATTCCCTTTCAGGAGGGAGAGGGTTTTTCGCTGAGGTCGAAGCTACTGCCTTAGGCCCCTGGGAGATAGTCTCAGGATCTGCAAGTGGGGCCTTGTACAGGTGGTGATGAGTGTCTGGTACCCTGTAAAACCTATCTGGTTTGGCAGGGGCTGGAGGTAAAGTATCAGGAGCAGTGCAAACATCATTAAATGCATCATCCACAACAGGCAGAACTGGAGGTATAGCTAAGGGCCTATGTTGTGGTAAGTGTAGAAAGGTCCTAAGCCTTTTTCTTGAATCTGAGAAATCTTGTCCCTGCCATTGGAATTGTTCTCTCATGGCATGTAAGGTTTCCCCAAAGGAAAATTCCTCTGGTGGAGAGGCAGATGGGATAGATTCTTCAGCATCGGAATCTTCATAAGTAGAAAAAGGAGCCTCTGGATGGTCTGTAATGTCTGAGCCATCCGAAGAATCATCTGAGGACACGGGCTCTGGGGGCTCTGCTCTAGGTCTCTTTTCTGGAGGCTGAGAGGCCCTGTCTGGGTGAGATTGGGATCCCCTAATTAAAGAGATGAGATCCTCTGCCAAAGTAAGCATTTGTGAACTGGAACTGGGCCTGTGTGAGGGGGGCTTAACGGGCACTGATTTAGCAGTTTTGGCTGCTTTAGCCCTGGCAAAGGCCTTAATAGACATGGCTGCAGGAGGCCTAGCAGCACCACGTGCTGGGGTAGAGACATCCAAAGGGATGGTGTCTGATAATTCAATAGGAACCACATTAGTAGGCAAAACTTCAGAGGCCGATTCAACTAGGGTAGCAGGAGCCTCGGTAGTAGTCATGGATTCGGCTGAAGATTGACCCGTTTGCTCGGTTTCGGCCGAAACCGAGACACTCGCGGTTTGCTTAACCGTGGTTTCGGCCGAAACCGCAGACCGCGAGTGTCGGTCTTTTTCTTTGTGTTTTTTAACAATTTGAGTAGTCGGAGGATCCGACGGCATAATGTACGCAAAATCTGAGCCGAAAAACTGTTCAGCAAACTCCGACCGACGCCTAAGCGTTCGTCGGTTGAAGGAAGCACAGGCTAAACAGGCTGCTACGTCGTGGTCTGGGCCTAAACAAGGTAAGCAGTAAGAGTGGAAATCCTTATGAGGTATTTGTTTCCCACAAGTTAAACAATTATTTACTTTTTCTGACATCGGCTGAGGCAAGAAAGAGTCCCCAACGGGGTACTTAGCTTTTAGAAGTCTTCGAAGTAGTATTCGGTAGTAGTAATCTCTGGATCTGACCGACCGGCACTTGCGAACAGCTTCTGCTTCGGGCGCCACGCGGCAAGAAAGACTGAGGAAAATGGCGTCGGCTGATGACTTTATACCCGAAGACCAGGAGAGATGACGTCAGGTGAAGTGCGACACCAGCCGAGGCCAGACCCAGACTTTGGAATCCGGCCGACCGAAGGGCTGCCTGACGACAGGACAACCCATTTGTTATGACTGCAGATGCATCCTTGAAGGACATCAGCCAATTTCTGAATGAAATCAAAAACAGCATCCACTTTAACTTAAATCTAAGAGCATCAAAGCAACAGGCAACAAATTAATACAAGTTGAAAAGGCATCTATACTTTGTTTAATGTCTGGATGGAAAAATGGGTGCACTTGTCACTGTGGAAGTTGTATTATGTTTATATCATTTTTATCCCCATGCCTGCTGACCCATGTCTGCAAGCTTTCCCTCAATCAGACATTATAATGTTCAAGGGGTAAGATGTAATCCAGGCAACCATGAGGCTACTGTCTGCTCTCCCCAGTGGCCTGGCAATGGCCGGTTTCTCATTTCATGGCCCAACTCTGACTCTGGTGGTGGCACAAGCACTTGTGTCACTGAAAGGCCTACTTATGCCCACTTGTCCACACAGGAGTTCCCCCCACATGTCTCAGCAGGGGCTAACGCACTAGAAGTGTACACCATCCTTCTTTCTTTTGCCATCAAGAGCCTGAGCCATGAGTCAAACTCTGGTCATCTGGGATGTGGTCAGGATTATATCCCTCTATGTCACCAGCACAGGTACTACATGTTTTTCTGAGTATAAAGCCACTGAGATGTGGAAACGGTAGTAACCACCATTTCAAAAAACACTGGATTGCTGGCAGTTAATAGAACTAGAGATGCCATGCCATCAACACTGGGGAAAGAAAAGTTTGGTGAAGTTTACCTAATGGGTGAGAAAGCAGAATCCTGAAAGGTCAAAGGCAAAGGGAGTTCTTCATAAGATAAGTTCACAGAAAACCAAACACAACCAAATCCATCTGATCTATAAGGATAACTCTGTCCTTGAAAAGTTTAGCTTTCTGGAGGAACCTCATCATTAGAAGAAGTGGGATAAACATGTAAAACCACTGATTTTATTTTACACTTGCATACTGGGGTGGTACACTGATAACAACTGACCATTTGTAGGTACTGCCCGGGTGAAATAATTCACAAAGATGATAAATCAATGAAAGGAATTTGGAACAATGTCTGTTTACTAGAGGCAAAAAGTTTACACACTGGGTCAGATGTAAAATTCTCCAGGTTACTGAAGGCCTCAGGGACCATTCAAGAGACATCAGGAGGCAGCAACTGAGTCCGTCTGCTAGGGATATGGCCTCTCCAAGATATGGATGACAATTAAAAAGCAGTGTGACTTGATGGTCCAATGTTAATCTCAAAGATCCTTGTTAAACTGTAAAGAATAATGTTCTGTTGATCAACCATGCAATAACCATGTAATCTGACAGGACAATTATGCCTCCCCCGCCACCCTGGGTAAGCAGTCTTGAAAGCAGATGACAGAAGAGCAGCTCACATTTCTAAACCATTTCTGCAGATATGAGATACCAGAAGTGACCAGACACGCTGCCCTCTTTGCTCCAAGTAATGCTAAACCCATTTCCCAGATCAGATACACCCATAACTCACACCTAATGGAACCGCAACTGCAACGTACTTCTAATTCACATATGACTGGGATCCAACCACCACTGAAGATATGAAAGGAATGACTGGGAATATTTTGACAGAGGAGGATATTTTGAAACCACTGGACCCAAACAGTCCAATGAGGTAATCTCATGTGAAGCCTAGAATGGAGTACCTTGAAAACTGAAACCGCCCTAGGATCTAAGGCTTTGAGACAAGTCTCTGCTGGAAAAGCTCATACATATGAATGGGATGCCATGACCCTTTGTACTAAAGGTAATCTGTCCTGTGGCAAGACGGCCAAAATGTGTTTAGGAGGCAACCTATAAAGGTTAGAGTCTGAATCAGAAGTAAAGAAAATTTGCAAGGCTGACCATGAGCATTATGGAAACAGTTTGAGCAGAAACTCCCTACTGACTGCCTATCCGTCAGCAAAGATGCAGCAAAGAGCTAGTCACACAGGTAGGAAAAGATCTTAGTTTCTAGCAGTCTCTGCTGAGCTGCTGCTAGGGACATGCACTTAATGAACATCCTGAAGTAGAACCGAGTCCAAATGGTAGAGTCCAAAAATAACAGTGTCTATTTCCAGCCCTGATGTACAGATATCCCCAGGATTCCTTGGCAATCTTGATTACGAAGAAGGGATCTCCAGGTACAAACAGCAACACCCAGTCTGCTTATGCCTGACAAGGAAAGTCACACTGCACCATGACCATCTGAAATGTTTCTTCAGAAATTAAGGTACTTACTCCATTCCCTACAAGTTGTTCTTAACCTACAGAATGTTGAAATATGTGCAGTCACTGAGACATGGTTTTACGCTGGGGAGATCACACCAGCAGTGCAAAGCTATAATGCCTTCCACACATTTAGATCAGCTACTACACATACAGGGACTAAAGGTGGAGGTGTCTTAATATACACCAAAAATAAATACACCTCAAGGCTGTTCAAACAGGAAGCACACTGTATCTGGCATTCATGAGACTTATCATTGAGCACAATGCCCCTTTTGGTATGTACCTAACCAGGCATATCCAACAACTGGAACATCCACAGAGGTTCCTCAATAAGAGAATACAGGCCATAAGTAACATGTCCTATGCAGACAGCACCAAGGTCCTATCCCTGTATTCAGCCTTCTACAGGCTATTGAAGGGAGATCTATGCCTGGCATACAGGGCATTGTCAAACCCCACTCTGATGGAACTTCTGTATATCTGCAAACAAACAGCACCAGAATTACCCATTCTAAAGACTTAAACCTTGACTGTGATATAAATAGGACATGCTAGAGAGACAGATATGTATCCTAGGGACTACCCCCTTCACTGGAACAGTTCCCCATCCATGTGAAGCAGAGTTCCTCCCTAACCCAATTCAATTGTAATTTGGACAATTAGACTAGAAACAGGAAATTCATCCCTGGTTTGGCACCTATGTTAATGGACACAGGCATCATGTAATTGATTCATCTCCCAGGCCCCTGCTTGCAAATATTTAATCTCCCAAGCCCCTGTTTACACTTATCAAGGGTATCAGAACTTGTCAGAGATTTGGTATGCATGGCTAGACTTAAAAGGGCTCTTATGCTTGTTACCCTAGAAAACACCTATGAACAATGTTGAGAACAAGTATGAAATTGGTGTCTTTTGTCTTCTTGGGCACCAAAGGAATCTGAAATAATATCCCAAGCCTTTCTCAACTGGTTTGTCTGCCTGGATGTCTTGTTTTTGCACCAAGCTTAACTCCTTCCTTGTCATTTGTTTCTGATGGAGTGGGACATCTGTCAAGTGGTAATGATGGAAATGGGGGGGGGGGGGGGGTAAAGGTAAGCAACCAAGGAAATAAAATACTTCTAGAAATGTTTTCCTGACCCACTCGTCTTTTGGTTATGTATTTCCAAGCTCTCAAGCAGAGGGAAAAGTGATCCTTGGTATATCCTGGGTGAGGTAATCAGGAAGGGTTTCAGGCATGTTGCTGTATGGATGTATGACCCTTCTGGAAATTAGAATGAAAGGGGGATGTCTTTTTGAGGTCTGCTGCAGAGATAAAAGCATCTGTTTTAGGGGTTTCTGCCCAAATCAAATGGGATTGGAAGCCAGAAGAAATGGTCTTCTTTCTATGATCTCTGGGTTCTTCCAAACAACTATGGTGATATGCTTCAGGAGTTCAGCCAGGAATGTACCACCCAAAAGCACTGATGGATGAATGTGCAGTCCTTCTACAATCTTCTATGAAGATAGGGTATGGGTTTGCTAGCCAACTAACCTTCTGCTACAAAAACTAAAGATATTAATCAAAATATTATGTTTTTAGGCAGGGAAGAAGGGATGCTGCCCCCTCCTGCCTGTCAAAATCTTCTACTGGGGATTCTAAATGCAACACCCAAGCAACCGCTACCCCAAAACAAAACACGTGCAACACATAGCTCACAAAGCCAGTGTGCCGAACAGTCACAGCCCTTAAGGCTAAACAACACACCTGATACACTTGTAATAGGTGACTCTATCGTCAGGCACACTGACGTCCCGCTCACCAGGCTGAACAAGGAGAAGGTCACGGTGAGCTGCCTGTCAGGCGCTAGGATCCGCCACATAACACAAGCACTCAGGTCACTCCAAAGCAAGTACAAATATGACTCAGTCATTGTCCATGCTGGTGTGAATGACCTGAGACGTACCTCCCTGGACTACATGAAAAGAGACATAGAGGAGCTCTCTGAGCATGTAGCCCAGGCTGGTATGACCCTGACCTTGAGTGGCATCTTACCCTCACCAAGAATGATGCCACAATATGAAGACAAGATGATCAATTTCAACAACTGGCTTAAGTATTGGTGTCATTCAAAGGGGATCCAATGCCTGTCAGCCTGGGATGATATGCTCGACAAGCCACGATGCTTCGCTAGGGACGGCTTGCACCTGTCACCCCTGGGCTTTCGGATATTGGCAAAGCCTCTTGCTACCCCCATAGTGCCTTTTTCAGGCAAGGCTCAAAAGACAAACCCACCTCCATAGGCATCACAAGGGATAAGAAACTAAGAGTAATGCTACTCAACGCCAGAAGTCTAAACCTCAAGATGCATGCACTCGAAACTCTCCTTGGCATGGAGAACATCGATATCTGTGCAGTAACAGAAACCTGGTTCAAGGCTCCCGAGAGCACCCCAGCACTACCAGGTTATACCTCATACCATGCTTTTCGGCCCCAAACCTTGGACCGAACCACAAAAGGAGGGGAGTATCAATATTCGTCAAAGATACCCACACCTCCAGGTTGGTGGCACAGCACGAAGCATCAGAGACTATCCATGTGCAACTAACAGTGGGTAAAACTGCCTTCCAGTTTATAGCCTGCTACAGACCACCCTCCCAAACCCAGGAACCCCACTCGGCCTTCCTGAGAACACTGGAAAATATGAAGGTCTCTCCAAACACCATTATATTGGGCAACTTCAACTACCCAAACATAGACTGGGAGCATTACTCTAGCTCCAACACCCTAGCCCAAAGGTTCCTAGAATTTATAAACTCAAATGCTATGGAACAACTTGTTACCACTCCCACAAGAGGGGAATACATACTGGACCTGATCATCACCAACATGGGGACTCTATGCTCCAGACCAGAAGTGTATCCCTCACTGGTAAGATCAGACCATAAACTAATCTCACTGGATATTCACATCCCGACCCCACCCCCTGCCCAGAAAACCACAGTGAAAAACTTATCTAAAGCAAATTTCACACTCCTCAAAACCGAGGTGGAATCCTTCAAAGCCCCCGGGCCTGTGGAAAATACGGCCCAGACCGCAGAATCCTTTATAAACGCATTCTATGAACACCTTCAGGAATGCATGGATCATGCAATTCCAAATAAAACCAAGACCCAATCCTCCAGATGCAGACGTCCTGTCTGGTGGACCCCAGCCATAAACAAACTATACAATAGAAGGAGGAAGCTACTACATGATAGAGCAAAATCCCAAAAAGGGAAGGCATCTCTGATCAGTATTAGCAAAAAACTACGGGCACTCATAAAATCGTCTAAGGCCAGCTTCGAGAGAAAAATTGTACAGGACACTAAGGATAATCACAAGGCTTTCTTTAGTTATGTTAGGAACCTGGTTGGGAATTCCCAGATATGCTCAGAATTAGTCCAAAATGACAAAAAATACACCGAACCCACAGACATTGCCAACATCCTAGCTGACAGGTTCAGCGCAAACTCCCCTCCCCCCCTCCCCATCAAAAGGACAAATATCTATCCCAGCAGAGTGATGCCCCCCTGACATCTCAGATGCTCAGGTAAGAGCCGCCCTCTCCAAAGCAAAAAACACAGCATCAATGGGACCAGACGGTGTCCCGGGCTGCGTCCTACATGAACTCCAAGAAGAGCTAAATCCAAACATAAAACTACTGTTCAATCTCAGCCTTACTACAGGATATGTACCCAAAGAGTGGCGTACAGCAACAGTGGTCCCTCTCCACAAAGGTGGTGCCTCAACGGATCCTGGAAACTATCGCCCCATAAGCCTGACTAGCTTGGTCTGCAAAGCTATGGAAAGGATCATCATGGACCTCATAAATAAAGATATTGGGGACCTACAGACACTGGATCCTACCCAGTTCGGCTTTGTTAAGGGCAAATCCTGCCTCTTAAACCTGGTCGATTTCTTTGAAACAGTCACCAAGGCCATTGACGAGCGGAAGGTGGTCCACACAGCCTACCTGGACCTCGCAAAAGCCTTTGATACAATACCCCACTTGGGCATTATAGATAAGCTCACCAGCTTAAATATAAACCCCTATGTCACTAGATAGGTTGCAAACTGGCTCAAGGACAGAACCCACATGGTTAGAATTGCTGGAGCCATGTCAGACTCCAAACCAATTACAAGTGGCGTCCCACAAGGCTCAGTCCTGGGACCTCTCTTGTTCGGTATATATTTCTCGGAGGTACAGGCCAACACGGAAGGACTGTGGCTGACCAAGTTCGCAGATGACTGCAAACTGGGCACCATAATCGACTCTCCAGCCGACACAAGCATCCTACAAAAGGGCCTCATAGAAACAGACAACTGGTGCCAGAGCCATGGCCTCAAGCTAAATGCCAAAAAGTGTATAGTCATCCTCTTTGGCAAAAACAAAGTGCCCACAAATTACCACATAGGTGGTAATCCATTAAGTACAGAAGAAGTAATTAGGGACCTGGGGACCCAAGTTGATAGCAATCTCTCATTTGACAACCACGTGGCCAAAGTGGTTAGAAAATCATTTTATATAGCCCACCTAATCATGAAGGGATTCACATCTAGATCAGGGGAGGTCATCGTGCCTCTTTACTCATCCCTCAGTAGGCCCATAATTGAGTACAATGCCCCCTTTTGGGATGTACCTTACCAGACACCTGCAGCAACTGGAAAGACCCCAAAAGTACCTCACCAAGAGGATCAAAGGGCTCAAACAGATGCCATATGCTGCCCGGTTAAAGAAACTCCAGCTCTACTCAGTGGCATACTGCCTGCTCAGAGGCAATCTGTGCCTGACGTATAAAGCCATGTCCAACCCGGTATTAATGGACATGCTGCAGCTCAGAAAATCCAAATCCCATCGAGCTACATGCTCGAGAGACTTGAACCTCAGCACTGAAATAAATAGGACATGCTGGAGGGACAGATTCATAATCCAGAGGCTCCCTTCACTCTGAAATAAAATCCCAGTCCAGGTTAGGCAGAGTCCCTCATTGACTCTCTTCAAGAGGAATCTTGATGAGTGGATGGGAGATTGTAGGTTTACCCCGGGTATCACTTCTGTGTCACTGTTAGACAGAGGCACAGTACACTAACCTCGAAAAAGGGCATAGCAAAATTAATTTAAAATGGGTGGCGAAAGCCAAACACACTCTGGCTAGTCTTATAAATGCCCTAGGGCAGATAGCCTAGTATGAACCTATGAACATGATTATTTCACTTTGGCAACAGCATTAATTGGTCTCTTAGCAGTGGGCTCAGAGTGAAAGAGAGTACAGTTGTGCAAAAACTTACCATAATAGTAAATGTCCTACTGACCACTGTTGCAGTATTCTAAACTGTTGGGTTATCTCACCAAATAACCTGGATGACCAGCATAGGTACCAAAGCCAAAACCTTCCATAGAGTCATACGTCCAACATATGACCTAAGCCAGTGGGCGTAAGGATATATGAGCAGACATATTAGCATAAATTCTCAGACTTATCTCCAAGCCAGTAAGCCTGTAGAGGCCTGAGAGTCAAAATAAACTGGTCAGGGAACAAGCAAAAAACACCAATCCCCCACAGTCCATGAGGAAAAAGGAAATAAGAATTAAAGAAAGGGAAGGTAGTGACGGAAGGAACACTGCAACAGTGATCAGTAGGAGAAAGGAAAGCCTGCATATGAGTTTTTTGTCTTGTCTGCACTCAAAGAAAAAAAATATAGGTCTTGGGTTGGTTTCATTGCTGACTTTTTCAGGTTGCTTGAGAAATGCAGGTCCTGAATTAGGGACGGGGTACAACTGAGATGAGTTAAGAGTATCTGCTGAGAAGATGCCTGTATTAACAGGGCATCAAAATAAGCAAAAAACAAAAGAAAAACCCAGCCAAGCCAGACTTTCCACTGTGTGATTCTAGATTCCCTGTGTCCTGTGGAAAGTTATGACTAGGGCAAGGCACTTTTGAAGACTCAGGGGGCTGTAGATGGAATTGGGGTTTGGCATAATGGTTAAGGTGTTTACCTCACAGATGCAAGACATAAGGTTTGATTTTTACCTGTGAAAGGGAAATTGGTTAAGTTTAAATTGGCCCACAAGGGCAACTAGCCTAGTACTAACCTTTGAACCAAAATGCGAAACAGAGAACTCAAAGTGTGATGAACCAGTAAAAACTTCAGAAAATTCCTGTAACTAGGGCAAGTAGAAACGCAGAAAGGCATCCTTTAGGTCCAGAGACACCAGGAAGGCTTCAAGAAGAATGAATGGAAGCAGAAGGGCAACATCTTGAAAGATGGGGCAAAGAGAACTGTGTTGAAGGTAGAGAAATTCAGTATCGGTCTCCATTCTTTTTTTTTTTTGGAACAAGGAACTGTCTGGAATAGAACCCTTTTCCCACATATTGTGAAGGTGCCAGTTCTATTGGCCTAGCTCAAGCACGGTTAGAATCATGGGATAGAGCAAATGTGTCTGAATTTGTGGAGGAGGGATGCCAATGAATGGCTGAAAGAACCCATTTGTTTGAAGTGATGAATAGCCAGTTTTTAGGGATGAGACGAGCCTTTTGGCTAGGGGTAGGGATGGACTGAGGTATGGGGAGGTGGACAGAGGGTAGTCAAGTCAGGCAGAATTGTCTTGATAAGGAGGCCTCCCACATCTAGAGTCCCTTTCTGGTTTGTCCTGGGATCTTTTCGTAAGCATTTTCTTGGCATGAGAAGACCTGAGTTCTCTGCAAGTGAAGGACATGAATCATACAGGATACCTCCTTTGGTATCTTGGCAAAGAAGTAATAAAGATCTTTATACAGTCCTTCATAATTTTATCTTGTTCCTGTAACTGTCTGAAAAGACTGGCAGCATCTGGACCAAACAAAAGGTCCTTGTTTAAAACAGTCTAAGAGTTTTGGCTTGATACCCTTTGGGAAGGGCTGAGAATGTAACCATGCATACTTCCTGATCACAGAACCTGTAGCAGCTGCCCTGGAGGAAGCTTCTCCTGCATAACAGCTACATTTAATGCTGTGACTAGCCACATGGGTATTTTGAGCCACCATAGATAAAGCCCTGCTGTTTAATGGTAGTTTTTTCAGAGGAGAACAATGTTTTATTTAAATTGCCTAGAATAGATTATAAGTATTTAGTCATCTGAGTCTGATAAATCAGAGCTCTAAAGGTCAGAGTGGTGGGCACAAACGTTTTCCACCAACTTGGCCACTATTCTGCTGTCTTTATCAGAAGGAAGAGTACTGACAGCTGGCAGTAACTTAAAGGGTTTGTCTGTTGACATGGAAAATGCAGAAGGGTCTGCCACAGGGTTTTTGTACAGAAATGTCAAGTCCTCAGGTACCCTGTACAATCTGTCAGGCCTTTTAGGTGCTGATGGCTTAAAGTCTGATACAGTGGAAGTGGATGCAAACACATCAAGGAAAGCCTCCAGAGCAGGGGCAGGGATGCCTAATTACAAGAGATTGTAGTATCTCTTTTGAACTTCAGAAATCTGCTTTGATTCTCATTCAAAATGCTTCATTACATTAACAAGTTTTTTCCAAATGAAACTTCTTTAACAGGGGATTCAGGAGAAAAGAAATAAATGGATGTGGGATAAATAAGCCAAAAAGTGCCTAACCAAGTCTGATTCATCCTCTTCATTCTCAGGGGAAGTGTACAAGTGTCTCTTTTAGTGTGAGGTAGGACAGAAACAGTTGCAGTGGTAGCAGTAGTAGTAGTAGTAGTAGTAGGAGGAGGAGGAGGTGGCGCTGCAAAGGATAGTGGCCTAAGTGCCATTATGGCCTTAAATACGCAATGTGAAAAATCCATCTACTCCTTTTCGTTGGATGTCTGAGAAACATTTTTAGTTTTTTGTTTCTTTTTTCTAGGTACTGTATGCAGAAGCTCTGACCCCTGACAAATCTCAATGATCAACTCTGGAATTCCTTTTCTAGTAAGTATCAGCAGTATGCATCTGAGTCGGTTAGAAATTATTAAGCAGGTTCCCCCTTCTCACCATCATCAGTAACTTGTGTCATTTTGGATGTGAGAAGCTCAGAAGCCATATTAGCCTCCTGCTGGGTCACGGTAGTGGGAGTCTGAGTAGATGTTTGGCGCACCCCGGGTTCTGAAACATCTACAGGTATGTCCAAGTTCGACTGGGCAGTCATGATATCAGGCCTAGGCATCTTATATTTTTTTCTTTTGAATGGCAGGACTTCAAGGGTCCACTATTTTTGCTTGGGTGAACCGTTTAAGGTACTGAGTTTCCCAGTAGAAACTGAGAGACAAAAGACGTTTTTTTAAGGTCTATGGAATAAAGGACTGACAGATCACACAATTTTTATAGTCATGCTATGCACCTAAGTAGAAACAACACTAGGAGTAGAGATGCTTACAGGGAATCTACCTACCAGAATTACACCTTCCCCTCCAACCTGACATCTAATAGAGCAACAAACAGCAATGCAAATGAGAAAAAATAAAGACGTTTCCCCAATGAGGAACTTCTCTGAACCAATGAAGGCCAATGGTGCCAACGACTATGAATAGAGCAGACTGACAGGTGCTAGACCTGCATTCGGACTGGCGGTGAGATAGTCTGGGAATTTACACTCATATGTCCCCTCATGTAACCTTACTCCCATGGGCTTAGGTCATACATTGGACGTATGGCTCTGTGGAAGATTTTGGTTTTGGTACCCCAGCCAGACATCCAGGTTATCTGGTAAGATAACCCAACAGTTTGGAATAGTGCAACAGTGATCTAAGACAGGACATGTAAATGACCTTTTTGGTGGAGAGTTTAGAATAAGGTTTCAGAAGACTTCTATTTTTTTTGGCTCCCCAGGGCTGACCATTACCTGCCCCCCCCCCCCCCCAACCCCCAGGACCTCTCCTTCTTCACTGGGTCCACCAAGCCCAACTAGCTTCCCCCAGACTAAACCAAACTCGTGTTCAGGGCCTGCGCCTGTGAGATGACTGTGACATTCCTCGCACAGACCTAGATTCTGTGATGGTGTCCCACACGACCCATCCAGCCTAGAGGTATGTGGCAGTTCAAACCCCTTAAAACCTTCAGAGGAACATAAAACAATGCAAGAGAAGAAATTCAAATTCATAAGACCACATCAGATTTAATGTACTCATTCTGGTCACAAGGAAAGAAATGCAACAGGC
The DNA here is from genome assembly GCF_019279795.1 of Protopterus annectens. Lineage (NCBI taxonomy): Eukaryota > Metazoa > Chordata > Ceratodontiformes > Protopteridae > Protopterus > Protopterus annectens. The sequence goes on along the minus strand of NC_056732.1, from coordinate 1,506,884,380 downwards.
CTGCTATTGTATCATCCCATCTCTGCAGCTACTCAGCCACAAATTTAACAAAAGAGTAACTGAGCAACCAATGTCCAAAGAGTTAATACTGACAGAACAGGAACCTTTATTAATTACACCATGGTAATGACTCAACCCCAACACTCACCAAGCTTTATAGGTTCATACGTGTTTACTAAGCTAACGACCACAAGGGCCTTTTTAAGCCTAGCCATGGATCCCAAATCTCTGATAAGGTCTGATACCCTTGATAAGTGTAAGCATGGGCCTGGGATATGAACCATTTGCAGGTTATCTATGTCCATTACAGACATAGGTGCCAAACCAGCGATGAATTTCCGGTTTCCCATCCAATTGTCTAAGTTGCTCTTGAATTGGGTTAGGGAGGAACTCTGCTTCACATGGATGGGGAGCCTGTTCCATAGACGGGGTAGTCTCTGGGGTGCATAACTATCACTCTAGCAGGTCCTATTTATATCACTGACAAGGTTTAAGTCTTTATAATGGGTAATTCTGGTGCTGTTGTTTTGTGGATATGCAGGAGGTCCATCAGAGTGGGGCCTGTCAATGCCCTGTATGCCAGGCATAGATCTCCCCTCAAAAGCCTGTAGGAGACAGAATACAGGGATATTACCTATCCTCCAAATGCCATAAATATCCACCACATAAAATAATTCTTATTGATATCTTTTTATCTACCATTTTCTGGCTACCCGCTCTTTACCTACAAACCCTCAGTAGCCACCCCTCCCATACCTTTTCATTTACCCTCTCTGTACAACCTTTTCTCTCACACACCTCATCCAGCTTACTTCACTAAGCTCTTCTATCTCTCAGTTCAATATCCCTGCTTATATTTCCCATCACTCTACTTTGTCTTTCGGCTTTTCCCGGTTAGGGGGTCGTCACAGCAGAACACCGGTCCGCTTATGATTGGCAGTAGATTTTTATGGTGCCAAGGTGCCAGCCTGATGCCCAACCTTCAACGAAGGCACACCTGTTCATGCACACACCTACCTGCATGTCTCTAAACGTCACTTGACCGTGGGGAGGACATGCAGACTCCACAAAGAAGGCGCTCCAGCCGAGAATCGAACCGGAGAACCTCTTGCTGTGAGGTGACAACGCTAACCTCTGCACCACTGCGGCATATATTTCCCATCACTCTACTGTACTTTACAAACTACTCTTCTATCTTATACCTCAGTAGCCAGCACCTACATACCACCATTCTCCTATACCATACAAGCTACTCTTTGTGTCTCTCTTACATCACCTGTAGCAGCTAACTCACTCATCTCTGTGCAATACATCTAAGCGTAAACCCAGAAGCCAATGTAAATAATGTCTCCACTCCTGTAGCAGCTCTACTTATTTGCTACTGATTGCTCATACATATCTTACTCTCTTCTATTTTGCTGCTGAATATGTTTAAGACCTTTAGCCATGTCTGTAACCTGTACAATGCAAATAAGGTACTTCTATACTGTCATAGCTCTACTAAAGTGTTAATATTCACCATATCTTATTTCTTTTCTCTTTTGGCTTAATATTTAAAACTACCTAATCATTTTTGTAATATATATTTTATGTCCTCCAACCATTAAATAATAATTATTAATAATGTTTTTGTTACACTTGCACTACTGTCTATTATTATATCCTTTTTTAAAGTTAATGTATGTATTTTGTGCAGAGCTGTTTTGCCCAGGGTCTCTGCTGAAAAGGGGTCTCATGCCCAGTTGGACTATCCTGGTGAACGATTGCTAGTAAACAAATACTTTTTATCAATCTATACATCTATGTATTTTTATACTTAATTTGTTCACCAGGGTAGAGCACTAAGCCATTTGCGCCAATTTCAGATTCACAGCTAAAAATTTTTGCAATAGAATTACAAACGTAGTACACTCTAATAGAACAGTACAACTTACGGGAAATATAACATTGGTATATTAAGTTTATCATATTGTCAAAACTCAAACAAAACGTACAATTTATAATTGAAGCTTCGCTGGCATGAAAGAATAAAGCCTTGACTATAACTCAAATAACCCAAATTTATAATCACCACCTCACGCACTCATTAGAGTTGGAAGCAAGAACGAGGAATGATGAACTGGTACCTGCATACCTCTTCCAGGGAGGAGGGTGTGGAGATGTGCTGGGAACAATGGGGGAAGGCACACGTAACCACTGTGAGACCACTACTGTACCCATAAACCTATGCTGCAGTACAAGGGAACATTTGAGGGACACATCACCACAAAGGTAGGGATACATCCCTGAAAAAAACACTGCATGCTCTCTCTGGTGACATAAGCTCAGCATCATGGGCTTAAAACTGAAAAAGATCATTGCAGAGCTGCAGTGTGATGGTGTCCCCACATGGCATATCCAGCCTAGAGGTATGTGGTAGCTCACACCCCTTAGAACCTTCAGAAGGACATACAACAACGCAACAGAAGAAATTCAAATTCACATGACCACATTAGGCTTATCCTGTTGTAAAACAAGCCAAAAGACGACATTCAAATTCATAAGAGAACAATGGATACATTTTATAAAACATGAAGAGACAGATTAAAGTACGCATTTCAATTTTCAAAGAAAAAAACACAAGGATGGGAGTTTGTGAATTATTTACAGATATATGAAATGTAGATATTTACATAAATGTGTTAAATTTAGATAGAATTATTCCCCCAAGTATGCAATATCAGCTTGTCCCAGTGCCCCTATCCTACGTCAGTTTTACCTACCTCTTCTAATATTTCCTAGACTTGATCCATGAATATTGGGATCAAAGTGGATCATTACAGCATCCTGGGATAACACGACATCTTTGCTGCTGTGTGGGGTTAAAATGACTTAGCCTCGTCTTCCCTCTCTGCCCTGCATTCATCTATTATACCTGAGGACTGATCCCCATTATGGACCACACCTCACCACAGGGAGTACCTAGAAGAATACCCTCCCATTCAGTTTGGACATACCCATCCATTACTGCTAGTGTCATAGGCACCAGAGCTATTAATTGGACCCTGACTGCCTGAGCTATAGTCAGGGCTTTATCCCTCTATGCCATGGCGCTGGCAATGTTTGGCGGAATGGTTTAACTGGGATTTGGTATTAATACCTGTGCAAGGGGATTTTAAATCAGTTAGCACTATTACATGTAAAGCACCTACAATGTGTTTCTTTACAGAGAAGCACTTTAAAGTTGTGAAAATGTGCACATGAGCTCAGGTTTTTTTTTTTACATAGTTCAGCTACACTCTGAGTGCTAATAGGGAGAAACTCTGGTCACTGAGCAAAATTTACTATAGTTTATACATAAAACTGTGACATTACTGAAAAGGGACACGAGATTGTAACTGGATTTCTAAAGTTATAGTCTTCCTGTAAAAAAGGAGGACTGCAAGTGCAACAATTTAAAAGAAAAGAAACCAAAAGTAAAGCCTGTTCCCTACTGTACTATGATCCAGTATGCCTATACAAGTTCTGAACAGTGATGCTCAGGTCTGGGCACCAGGGTTATAAATCTGCAGATTTTGCTTGATGTGGAAAGAAGCAATTTTGAGTTTGTTCTTAGAGGTTACAGCAGTTACAAGCAAGCTGCACTTGAGCTGAGCCAAGTATGGCCTTTCAACTGCTATCCTAACCTGAGGTTTGTTAATTATACCTTTGGTTTGATCAATGTGGAATTAGAAGTTAAAATTTTGGTCAAGTCAGGACCTTAAATATTTGAAAATATTAGTGGTCTCAAGTGGCTGGCAACTGTTATTCCTAAGGTGCCAGTTTCAGGAAACTAAAGTGAATTTTCGCTTAATAAGCCGCGGTGGTGCAGCGGTAGCGTTTCTGCCTCACAGCAAGAGGTTCTCCCATTCGATTCTCGGCTGGAGCGCTTTCTTTGTGGAGTCTGCATGTCCTCCCCGGTCGAGTGGCGTTAGAAAGACATGCGTAGAATGGGCGTCAAGCTGGCACCTCAGCACCCATAAAAATCTACTGCCAATCATTAGTGGACCGGAGTTCCGCTGTGGCGACCCCTAACCAGGAAAAGCCGAAAGAAGAACATCAAATATAGCCTTAATTTTAACTGTATCTTGTGCATGAGTATTGTCACACTTTGTAATCAGTTAATCACCACATGCAGACCATTTTGTTATTGTTGTTGTTCTTTTGTTTTTTTTAATGGCGTGAAAGAGACTAGACATGTAGTTAACCATATCAACTGCACAACGAGTCATGGGAAAGTGGGGAAAGTCTGTGGATAGTTCGTTAATAAGAATGGAGAACAAAATTGACTTGAGAACTGACCCTGTCGAACTCTTCAGGCAAAGGGGAGGAATTAGAGGAAGAGGTTCTCATTTTGTCCTCAAAGATCTGTTTGAAACATAATCATTAAACCAGAGGAAGGAATTCAAAGTATTCTCTCAGACTACGGCCTCTAGCTAAGAGAGTGTCTTGAAGCAAAGTATGGTGTACTAAGTCAGATGCTTTTCTTATGTCTATAAAAATAGATCACGTTAAGTTCCTTTTGTCCGTGTTTAGCAGAATATCATCTATAATTATACAAGGGCAGTGACAGGACTATGGTCACAGGTCCAACAGCTGTGTTGTCTGAACAATAAAGAGTAACTTAGCAGGAATTCAGCCAGTTGAGTACAAACAAATTTTTCTAGCAGACTGCCTAATGTTGGTAGGATAGAAGCTGGTCAGGAGTCAGCAGTTCACTTGATTTCAGGTATCTAAAGAAGCATGTCTTATGCTATTTTTTTCTGACACAGTAATAACTTAAAGATGCAGTGTGAAGGATAACATAAAATACTCCCTGTAGGTTTTAATGAAGCACAGTTGCAGACTGTTGGAATCTGCAGTGGTACTACAAGGTATTACAGTAAATTTGTTCTAGTAGGGATTTTGACTGCCATGGTGGTGCAGTGGTTAGCACTGTTGCCTTACAGCAAGTGGTTCTCTGGTTCGATTCTAAGCTGGAGCACCTTCTATGTGGAGTCAGCATGTCCTCCCTGCAGTCAAATGAGTTTTAAAGACATGCAGGTAGGTGCGTGTGTATGTGTGTGCCTTCTGTGAAGGTTGGGTGCCAGGCTGGCAACATGACACCATAAAAACACCACTACCAATCAATATGCAGACCGGTGATCTGCTGTGGTGACCCCTAACCAGGAAAAGCCAAAAGACATTGCTTTCTTTGTTCTAGCAGGGATTTTATTTCTTCTTGTTTGATTTGCCTGAAGCTGAAAGAGGCATGCAAGTTGTGGGAGGGTGCTTGGTGAGCACTGTTTACTGGAAGCTATGGAAACCAGGTAAACTTAAGATCAGTGTGGAAGTCATTAATGGCAGTGGAATATAAAAATAAGTTATGTACTCACCATAACTTTCCACCTGAGTAGTTGTACTTCATTTGTCTTCAACCTATGGGTCTCGGATCCGAATCGGATCCGACACGACTGCATTTTCCAGCTGCTGATCAAAGCTCCCAGCTCCTCCCCTTACCCATAATGCCCCCTGTCTCCTTCTTCCCTTCAGATCGAGTTTGCTGCTAATTACATAACACATACCCAACCCAACAAGACCCCATCCTTATGGCAACCCGAAAAGAAAAACTTAAACTCCCAGATTGACCATGGGCAATTCTGGGGTGATCATACTTGTAAGTTGGCAGTACCAAAGTGACAAGGTCGGGGGAAGGAGTGGGGGGAAGGTTGAAGACAAATGAAGTACAACTACTCAGATGGAACGTTATGGTGAGTACATAACTTTTTTATCTGAAGTAGTTGACTTAATTTAATCTTCAACCTGTGAGACAGAGTCCCCAGCTACCAAACACTTGGGAGGCCCTCATGGAAGGATATTCCGGAGCACCGCGGAACCAAAGGATGCCCTGTTCCTTGACACAATATCCAACTTGTAATGCGAAATGAAGGTATGAGATGAGGACCATGTAGCTGCAGAACAAATATCATCCAGTGACACTCTAGACCAAAAGGCAGCTGAAGTAGCCATAGACCTGGTAGAATGTGCTTTACCTGACCTGGAAGGGAAATTCCTGTAGAAGAATATGCTCGAATAATGCATTGGGAAATCCAACGAGCAATTTTCACTTTAGAAATTGGTTTCCCTAGGAAAGGTCTTAAGTAAGAAACAAACAATTGATATGCTTTATGAAATGCTTTAGTCCTGTGCAAGTAAAATCTCAATTGCCTATGAACATCCAACAAGTGCGATTATATTCCCCTTTATATTGAAAATTTAGGAAAAACACTGGTAGATTAATAGTCTGGTTAATATTTGCCTCTGATGCTACTTTGGGAAGGAAGGAAGGGTTAGTGTGCAAGGAAACTCTATCTTTATGAAAATCATATATGGAGATTTGATGGAAAGGGCTTGAAGTTCCGACACTCTCTTGGCAGAAGTAATGGCCACCAAAAAGGCAGTCTTCCAAGACAGATACTGTAAATCTACCGAAGCTGCCGGTTTAAAAGGTGGAGAGACTAACGCCTAGAGCACAAGGGTAAGGTCCCGGGGGGAAGTGGGTTCCTTAATTGGAGGTCTAAGTAGAAAGGTACCTTTAAGTAAGGACTTGCAAAGTTTTGAAGAAGCTAAAGAAGACCTGTTTTCCCCCCACATGAAATTTAGAAATGGCAGCCAATTGAACTTTTACTGTGGAGAAACTGGCCCCTAGATGAAAAATTCCCACCAGAAAGTCTAGCACTGCAAACACTGGAGCTGTGAAAGGCTCCAAGTTAGTTATGCCGTAAGGCCCATATAGAGAAACGTTTCCATTTGCTACGATACACCTTTCTGGTAGAAGACTTGTGAGCCACCACCAAAATATCCTTAACCACTGAAGATAAACCAGGAGTCCTAACAATCATATGAACTGGAGCAGCCAAGCAGTGAGCTTCAGACTGTCCAGGTCTTGATGAGGAATCCCTGAAGGATTAGAGATAAGATCCAGAACTGGATCCAACGTCCATGGTGGAACTAGCAGATGAGACCATAGTGAGGGGAACCAGACTTGGCGAGGCCAAAATGGGGCGATGAGGATCACAGTGCCCCCCAGCCTGCGAGCTTTCTGAAGGAACTTCGACATGAGGGGTAATGGAGGATAGGCATAAAGAAGTCAGGGAGACCAAGCATGAGTTAGTGCGTCTCTGGGGGCTTTCCCCGAGGGGGTTCAGAGCGAAGAACTTGCTGTATTTCGCACTGGAAGGAGATGCGAAGAGATTTCTGCAAAAATGACCCCACCTTTGAAAGATCTGTTCTGCTACTGAAGGATTCAGAGACCACTCATAAGGCATCAGGATAGATGTGCTGAGTCTGTCCACTAAAATGATGGACCATCCCAGAATGTGCGTTGCCACCAGAAAACGGCCGGTAGAGATCTGCCATTCCCACACTCTCATGGCTTCGTGACAGGAGGGGTAAGATCTGGTTCCCCCTTGTTTGTTGATATACCAGACCACTGACATATTGTCTGTCTGAATTGCGATCGTTCCTAGAGGAAGATATGTATGAAGGTCCTGCAACGCAAAAAGAACTGCCCTCATCTCCTGAACGTTGATATGCAAATTGGTCTGAGATGGGGACCACATGCCTTGGACTGTCCTTCCCGGGCAATGCCACCCCTCAGCAGGCAGGCGACCGTGGTCACCGTGGCTTTGGGAAAAGCCAGACGAAAAGGATGTCCCTTTAGTAGCTCCAGGGACTGAATCCACCACCGAAGAGAGTCCCTGCACACTCAGGAAATTCGAATGGAATGAGATAAAGGAAGATCTAATACAGACCACTGAACTGAGAGGGTCCACTGGAGAATTCGCATTTAAAGGTGTGCTAAAGGTAGCAGGTTGATCGTGCCTGCTACTGACAACAATGCTCTTAGAACAGCTTCTGCCGTCGGAACTTGGACCTGAAGAACATAAGGACGTGCCTCTTCAAACTGCGTATCCTGTCCGGGGTGAGGAAAACTTTAATTTGAACGGTGTTCAACCGAGCCCCAATGAAATCTAGAACCTGAACTGGGGCCAGTGAAGATTTGTTTTGGTTTATGTTAATGCCCAGTTAGTTTGCTAGATGAAAAAAGCAGTACCTGGCCTGGCAAAATAGAAGCTTGGAAGGGGCAGCAAAGAGCCAATCGTTCAGGTAAGGGAAGACCTGAATACCCTGAAGCCTCAGGTGAGCCGCTACTACCACCATTACCTTGGTAAACACCCTGGGAGCTGAGGTGAAACGAAAGGGCTCTGAACTGATAATGATTGGCTCCTAGCCGGAAGTGGAGGAATCTCCGAGAGTGCCTGTCCATCTTGATATGGTAGCACGCATCCTGGAGGTCTATCGAGCACATCCAATCGTTCGCCTGCAGACAGGGCAGGATAGATAGAAGACTGACCACCCAGAATTTCATTTTGGTTACCGACAGGTTCAAGGTAGACAGATCCAGGATAGGTCTGAGGTGCTCCATTTTCTTCGGCACTAAAAAGAACCTGGCATAAATGCCTGATCTGGATTGGTCTGGGGGGACAGGTTGGATGACCCGTTTGATTAGCAGCTTTTTTTATTTCTAGTGCTGCTTCCTCTCTTTGTGTGGGTGGGACGTCTGGGAGGTGTTTCTTCTGTTGTGGTGGTTCTCTGAACAGGATGAAATATCATCTGGATATAATTCGCAACACGCAGCGATCTCTTGTAAAGGACTCCCATGCCGTTGGGTGTAGCAACAGGTGACCCCCAACTGCCTCCAGAGACGAGCAGTCAGGCAACCCTTCAGGGTTGCCGCCCAGGTTTCTCTGAGAAGGGTTCTCGGGACCCGAAGTCTCTAGCACCCCCTCTCCTTCTAGGGTGGCGTCTGTCATAACCCCCTCTGCCTCTGGGGGAAGGTGAGTTCTGACTGTCCTGGGAAAATGCCTGAGACTTCTGGAACCACATCTTCTTCGTCCCTTACTGATTCCTGGAAAAGGATCATTGAGGGGAGGAGAAGTGGATTCCGATGGCAGACAGTGTCTTACCGTTCTTCTCACTCTGGACCAGAGTCTCTTTAACAAATTTCCTAAAAAGGGAAGAAACATAGTAAGGAGCATTTGTAAATGACCCCTTAAAGGTTCCGAGAACTGACAAATCTGGCACCAGGCATGGCGCCTGATGGCAACGCCCATCCTGGCAGCCCTTTCGGCTCCATACGTGGAGTGGAAGAGCAGGCGCATGGACATATTCGAAACTGCTTTAAGAATGTACATTCACATGGAGAACTTCTTTTTGTCCTCCGCCGACATGGACTCCGGGGTCGACTCAGTGACTTCTTTAGTCAAGTCTCGCTGTAATCGAATGACGTATGCCATGTAGTTCAGCACCCTTACCACGAAGGTCGCTGAAGCATACACCCATTTCCCAAAATGGTCCAATGCCCTTGATTCACGATCAGGAGGGTAAACCGTGGAGCTCTCCTGTGCGAGCTCCTTCTTGGTAGCGGCTGCCATAACCATAGCATCCACTGGGGACCCCTTATTCCAGCAGGTCCTGTCCGATGGGGGACTCAAGACCTTGTCAGGGTGCTTGGGGATAGGCTCCACGGTGTCCGGTTCCTTCCATGCCCCAGATGTTATAAGATCCGCTAAAGGATCTGCAGGAGAGGACACCCAACAGGTAGATGGGCCCGTGCCGAACGCCTCCAGGAACACTGACTCGTCCGAGGTCAGTTTTGGGGCAGAACACCACCCCCATCTGGCAGAGGAGTTCCATGATGTCTCCAAAGGAGACATCCTCGGGGGGTGACCTTGGGGAACCTCCCCCTTCCTCCAGGTCAGTGTCTTTGGTGAGGGACTCTGGGGGAGAGTCCAAGTGCCTCCTTTTACACGTTCATTTGCGAGGTACCTCCTCAGTGGGGCTCTCTGGAGAGGATTTGCAAACTTCCTGTTGTTCTTGTGGGGGAGCCTCCTGAGGCAGGATGAGCACAGGCTGCCCCTGAGAGGGCAGGATTGTCGGGTCCGCACCCAAAGCCGAGGGGGGTCTGGACGGAGTCAGAGGACAAGATGGTCAAGGGTCTCAAAACCGAGAGAACCCTCTCCACCACGTCAAAGGCCAAAGGGGAACCAACCTCCTGGGCGATACCGGTAGGGGCAGTCCCCCTCTGACACGACAGGGGAGTCAGAGCCGAGACTCTAGGAGCCGAGATGCCAAGAGGGATACTACGGTCCGAAACGCTCGGAGCCGACAGCACCCCCTCGGACCCAATCCCGACACTACGGCTCTGAGAGCTCGAATCCGAACCTGTCGGATCTGACAAGATCAAGGCAACAGCCAGCGTCAAGGTACATGGGACCGTTGGCAGCGACCTCTCGACCCCGAGCGTCCTCGGATCCAAGGACTCCGAAACCGAAGGTCAGATCAGAGAAGGACTTATAGGTGTAAAGAAAGGCTGCAAGTTATCCCCTCCAGAGGGACAGGGTGCTGGCAAGACACCCATCTGAATCTGGGTGTGGATATACCTCTGCATCATCTTGTCCATCTTTGCTTCGTTCAAGCTCCAGGTAGATCGCAAAGAAGAAGCCACCAAAACAGGTCGAGAAAGCCGGTGAGGAGAGGACCTAACTGGGGACCGGACAGGGGACTTCCTCTGGCTCAGGGGAAAATCTGTGAGATCTAAGTTGAGGAGATCCAGGCCTAGTTGGAGGCCTTACTTTAAGTGGCAGACCGGCCGTAACCGAGCAGTCAGGGGACCGCTTGCGCGGCTTGTCCTTCTTGACCTTTTCTCCCTCCCTGGACCTCTTGGTGGGAGTTTGAGTCCCAGAGGCCAGGGAGGAAGAGGAAGATGCAGCTGCTGCTGTTCCCGTGGGAAGCAGAGGAACTACTGTCCCTGAGGAGGAAAGTAGTCCCTTCAGAATTAGTTTGTCCCTCCTGTCCTTCACTGCTCTGGGGTTGAACCCATCACAGATAGGACAGGAGGTCTGAAGATGCGCTGCTCCCAAACACACCACACACAGAGTGTGGCCATCTGCTGGGGAAAGCTTATCTGTGCATTTACAGCAATCTGATTTAGGGGCTTCAGGCATCCCTAAAAGAAACAGGCCTAACACACACACATTCACGATAGGAAAGAATGAAAATACTTAAAGGTAAAAAATCAGATTTTTACTCACAAAAAAAATTCCCAACTACGTTAAGAGCTCGGACCACGCTTGTTGCTTGGCTAGCGACAAATGAGATCTGAAGGGAGGAAGGAGACGGGGGCATTATGGATAAGGGGAGGAGCTAGGAGCTCGGATCAGTAGCTGTAAAATGCGGCCGCGTCAGATCCGATTTGGATCCGAGACCCACAGGTTAAAGATCAAATGAAGTCAACTACTTCAGATCATGAAATTCATTAATGACAGCAGAATATAACATACTGAATTGTGTGCTTTTAGAATTGAGGTTTTAGCTTATCCAGTTAGAAGACGACCAGTCTCCATAAGCATTTTCGGTATCCTAAACAACCTTCATCTAAAGGAAACTTTTGAGAAGGAGGATTTTTGTAAAGGTATGTAACAATGAAAGCTACTAGGGACTGGCTGCTCAGAGTTAAAGGAAGTACAGTGATGAAGGTTATGTTACCGGTGATAATGGTGATTACCAAGTCAAGAAGTGAGGGATTCCCTGTCTCGAACTTTGGTCTTGTTGGCTATTCTAACAATCGAATTAGACCTGGGGCATAATTCATTAGTATTATTCTTTGCAGGTCGCGGTGGTGGTGCTGCGGTAGCGTTGTCGCCTCACAGTAAGACGTTGTCCTGTTCGATTCTCAGTTAGAGCGTCTTCTGTGTGGAGACATGCGTGAATGGGTGTAACTTCGTTGAAGGTTGTGCGTCAGAGCTGGCAACTCGGCACGTAAAAATCTACTGCCAATCATTAGCGGACCGGAATTCCGCTGTGGCGACCCCTAACCGGGAAAAGCCAAAAGACACAACAACAACAAAATTTCTTTGCAGGTCCCAAGAGCTTTATCCTTAAGTGATATAGGACACACACACACATACACACACACACACACACACACACACACACACACACACACACACACACACGCACGCACACACACACACACATATATATAGATATAAAATTTTCTTGGGGGGGTTATACTCAGAGAAGAAGAGGAATTAAAATACTTCCAGAGAGGATGAGGGTAAGAGGTAGGTTACTTAACATAAAAACAGGAGCTCTGTTATATCCTGACACTTGACCAATTGGAATCAAATGCATCTCTGGAACGAACTTGTGCAAAACTATTTATAGGTAGGCTTGCCATGTAAAACGATTAGCAGCCCATCCCATGTTCTTGACTCAGGTCAGGCATTAACAAAGCATTTGTAATATAGAAAGAAATGATGAAGATCTGGGTGTCACCCTTGACCCAAGGTTCACTGATGGTTACTACATCACAAAAGCATGACTGAAAAAAGATGTCTTTCTGCTCTTTTTTATCTCTGTGTTTCCACTTATTGAAAAGACATGGTAATTGTATTAGCTTCTAGAGAAACTGTGGCCGTTTACAATCTTTTACAGGTAGTTCCACTTTCTGAGAATTACAGAGTCAGACAGAATGACAAAGTTGATATGAGATTACAATGAAGTGGCTGGGGTTAAGTGAGACATGTGGGGATAATGGGTGTGATTTGAATACTTTAAGCTAGGGAATTAGTTACTGTGGTTTTGAGGCTGAATGGCTGGGATTTGTTTTGTGGCCTGTTTGTATATCGGGAAGATATTTAACTCATTATAGCCAGGTGACACCTCCAGGTGCTTCTGCAGTTACAGCCTACTGATGCTTCTAGGCATCACATACTGCTTGTTCATATTTGCATTAGTAAGTCCAAAACTGTGGTCTATACAAATTATTAAAAGATTTCATCTTAAAGCTTACACAATGGCAACCATAACTGTAATGATATTTGAAGTTTTTCTAATGTAGACAAAAATAAATTCATAGTTGCTCATATATTTATTTATATTGTCATAATTTTTATGTTTTTCTAAACATCTCAGAAACCAAAGTAGCATAGACAAAATTGCTTGGTCTAATGCGAAAGCTCTCAGCTGGGTGAACAAAATGCTGCTGACAGAATGTGTATAACTTGAGTGGCTGTTGAGATTTTGTAAGTTGTTTACAAAATATTATAGACTTAATAGTAACTATGTTTACTGTAACTTACAAAATCCAGTTTAAACCCAGAACCTAAAGAATGCTATAACTATAGCTCCCTAGGAGGGAATGCATTAAAGGGAAAAGGAAGAATGAAAGGAGAGCGAAGAAAATTAGGGTGACAGACAACAAAGGGTATATGTGTGAAGTTAATTTTACAGGAGCAATATCTATTGGGTGTTGAGTGTGCCACACTGAAGAAGAAGAATGATGATGACGATGATGATGATGGCTTGAGGCAGATTTAACTAGATTGATTGGCTGCAACATCTACCCAATCAGAGTGAGCTGGAATAGTCTGGGTTAGAACAAAGGAAATTATGTCTGGGTTATGCAGTATTGCCAAGTGTAGTGAGGTGGAGAAGAAGGGGGCATTCACAAGGAATTTTTCAAACATTCTGTCACTCAATCACAGATAGTTTTCTGGAAGTATGGCTGTACTGTGTGATTAGTGTCTGTTAAATTAAAAGTGTCCTTTACAATAGTTAAGTGTAGCCCCTTTATCCTAGACTGATTCTATGTTAATCAAATAAAGGTGTATAGCGGATGACTGAGTTCCTAAACTTAACATGTCTCATTCAAAATGACTAGCATATCCTTTTAGCCTGAAATATTGCCTTGTTCTGTTATATTCATAGGTTACCACTGCAAGGCAGTAGCCAACCTACTATAATAGCCAGAGCATGGAGGAATTGCTGTCCACATCAGGATTTGGAGAAGTAATAAGTACTACTACTTGTACTGACGTTTGACTACTTTGATAAACAAGAATTACTACCCTATGTGCTACGGCAGCTAGCTCTTCCCAGTGGTGGCAACAAGAGGGCAGAATTTACCAAAGCATAATTTCTGTGTATTTGTACAACTAGCTTAATTTTCTGACTTAAGGCACAGAGGTAATTCTAACAAACCGCAAGCTTAGACAGCCAGTGAGATCTTTAATCAACTAATCAAACTATCAGTTAGATGCACTAACTTTCAGTACATGGATGAGCATTAACTTCCAGTAAACGTGAGAGCACATGTTGTTGCAGACCTTCAGCAATTTCCCACTTACTCTCTGTGTGTATTAATAACTTTCTTTTATTACAAGTTATTACTATAATTTTGGTAGTCCAGTTGTTGTTGTTGTTGTTGTTGTGTCTTTTGGCTTTTCCCGGTTAGAGGACACCACAGCGGAACAGTAGGATCTTTAATTAACTGATCACATTATTTGGCCGGAATGTTAACTACCAGCGTACGTGACAGTGCATCCAGTAATGTCCAGGGAAAATGCAGCAACACCATACTTACATTCTGTTTATTTACTGAGTTCCCTTTGTTAATATTGCTATTGTGATATAGACAGTCCAGTGGGTTCTTTAAGTATCTGCACTATCCACTCAGCACATTACCTTTTAGTATCTGTCAAAACACAGGTACTACATGGGGAGGTACAGCGAGGGAGAGAGAGAGATACCATGCTTATATTCTATGAGTTTTACTGTGTTTCTTTTTTTTTTTTTTTTTATAATTATTATTAAGACTTACACAGTCTGGTGAATTCCTTAATCACGCCATGCAGCTGGCCCATTAACTTCCAGTTTAAGTGAGACCATGGAAGGTGCACAGCACTACTACATACTTTTTATTCTTGTTCATCTTTACTGAATTTCTTTTGCTGGAATTGTTGGTGTGACTCAGGCAGTACAGATGGTTCCATAATTAACTAGTCACCGTCCAGCTGTCATACTGATTTCCAGTGTTTGTGGCAGCACATCCACTAGTAACGAGGGGAAGGTGGGGTAATACCAAATTTCCACTCTTTGTATATTACCACGTTCCTTTTATTACAATTGTTCCTGTGACGCAGGTAGTGAATAGGGTCTTTATTTAGTTAACTGCGCTTTCTAGTTGCCATGTGAACTTCCAGTATGTGACAGTATGTCTGCCGGCATAAGGGGGCACAGAAATACCACAATAACACTCATGACAGGATCAAGAATAAATCAGCGATGACACCCAGCTACTATGAAAGCGAGTACGTATGAAGTGTGGGAGTGCTGCTCCTAATCCCAACCCAGCCCAACTACTGTGAAAGCGAATATGTACGAAGTGTGGAAGCGCTGCTCCTAATCCTAACCCAACTACTGTGAAAGCAAATACGTACGAAGCGTGGGAGTGCTGCTCCTAATCCCAGTGAGTTACTAATGGAACTACCTGTAAAATGGTACTTGAGCCACATGAACTGTTTCCAGCACTGATGGCGAGGCAGGACAATGGCACCCTAACAGCCAGCCCCAGCACCAGCTGAAAAATTACATGCTCACGAATGCCAGAAATACTGGCACCTGGTAAAAAGTAGCTCCAGGCAGAAAAGATTTTCAATGTCTTAGACCAAAAGGAGAGAAAAAGGGGTCACTATACCAGTGGCCTTCAGCTTTAATTTAGTTTTTATTCGTTTCTCATACTCTAGATCTTTGTGTGACGGGCTGCAACTACATCAAATGAGACTGGATAATAAGACCACCCAAGGAGTGGGCTGAACTACAACTTCAGAAGGAATCTTTACTAATTCCAAAGAGCTAGTCAAAAACTCTCTGATTACTGGTTCTGCTATGGAAGGTCCTGTTGTACAAGGTTAACAGAGGTTCCTTAGATAAACACAACAGCAAATGCTTGGAAATGTTTCTGAAGTAGTGACACATCAATCAGTACAGCAGGTTTAGTACCCCATTAACACTGACAGAGACAGTCTGCAGGCATACATCAACAATGACAGTACATACAGCAGTGATTACCTGTGCTCAGACTGAAATGTAGTCCACAGGATTCATGCATATTTGATATCTGTGAAGTCAGTACAACACTTGTAACTGTCAATGAATGGACTGTGGTCTTTTACTGCAAAGACCATTGTGGGTTAGTTTGTTCTACCATTACTTTCAAGAACTACAAAAACATAACTCATTGCATCTACTGTTTTAGTAAATACATGAAATTAAAGATTACCCTTAAACCCGTTCAAGTTCTCAGAATCCATTTTTTTCTAGGCTGTGATGTTTGTGGATATGACATTACACACAAAAGGTAGTTTGGTTACAATAAAGGCTGTCTTGCAAGATGAATGTTCGTTTCAGCAATAATCACTTCCGAAATACCGAAATCAGAATTCTTTATTAACTAAACATGAACAAGTTTAAAAAGAACTGGATATAGCGCTTTCATCAACACACCGGAGACCTCCTCAGAATCAATTAACTGCACTTTTGCCTTTCCTTTTACACAAAATTGGTAGAAACAATTAAAACCAATTCACATAATTATTGAACATCAATTGAGTCAAATAAATTGAGTCAAATAAATTCATTGGCTGGCCATAATAATAAAAATCTCTTGGCAACCTTAGCGTTGTATACTTCCTATACATGGAAACACCACAAAAAATAGGTAATGATGCTTGTGTGAAGCCGACACAACCAAAAACTTACATAAACAAGTTTAAAGCTCAAATAAAAATTATGCCCCTTTGTCGTATACTAAGCAAGAAAATGATTTTGAGGAGGTCTCCGGTGTGGAGATGAAAGCGCTAAATCCAGTTCTTTTTACACTTGTTCATGTTTAGTTAATAAAGAATTCTGACTTTGGTAATTCGGAAATGATTATTGCTGAAATGAACATTTATTTTGGAAGACAGTCTTTATTGTAACTGAACTACCTTTTTGTGTGTAGTGTGTTTCCAACTTCGTGATTGGTTCCTGGTTGGTTATTAGGTGGTCCGGTTCCGAGGAGTCTCCGTTTTTTGCTCGATACGGTATTTGATATACCAATTTGTTCGTTTCATTTATTTTACCGCAATTGTGGTACTATGGATAATAGCAGTTTGTTGAGTGAACTTATCAGAGTAATCCAGTGTCACTCACAAATGGACAACCCGCTTCCTGAATCAGGGAATGATATCCCATGCGCACAGAGCAGTCCGAGGACCATTGGTGAAATGGAAGTGACGTCAGACACCAGACTAGAACTGAATGGGGCGACGAGGAGAACAGTTTTGAAGGAAAAAAGGTTCACACATAACTAACAATTTTGGGGGAAGCGGTTCCACCAATAGTAGGAACAATGGACGAGTAGAGACTGATTCTACCAACTTTTCAAAATATTTGAATATAGACTTCAACACACGGCTTAACAAGTCTTTTACTACAGCAAGCAGACGAATGGAGAGTGACCGGAGAGACAATATGGACTATAAAGAGAAATGTAAGACACTAAAATTAATTTTAACCAGGTATAAAAACTTGGCTGTTGAAAATTGGTACTTTAACAAGTGCCTACAAGATAAAATTGTACCAAAGTTGCTTAGAATTAACAAGTTCCCCAACAATATCAATGGTACTGTTGACTGTGAATTTTTTAAATGTATTTGTGATATTTTTAACGATTGTGGGCTGGCCATATTAAAAGTATTAATTAAGCACAACGAAAATAGAATGGAGTTGGATAAAAAAGATATAGATAGATTATACAAGGAAATCAATGAAGATTTATTTTCAGTCGAAGAATACAAAAATGTTTATTTGAGAACTTTGCATGATGTTGACAACATTGCAACATGGAGTTATAATAGAAAAATATCCAAACTGGAAAGGGATATGAATGAATATAGGTGTGGAATAGCTTACAGTTCAGGGAATAAGAATGTCAATTCAACTAATAGATTTTACGAGAGGTCAAGTTTTTTTCCTATACACAAACATGATTACTATAGAAGAGGGGAAAGAGACAACAACAGAGGGCAGGAAGAGAATCATTTATATGGTCAGGAGTAAAACGAATATGATGACCGATTAAACAACACTAGTGAAAGAGCCCCTTTAGAGGGAGAAGGACCGAGGAGGTCCGAGAGGTTAAGGAATCGCAACCAACAACCCTCATATGCCCAAATTACGGGCAACAATTACCACAATCAATATACGAGGAGAACATACAGGTAGAGCAGTTAAATATAGGTGATTTAAGTGAGAACGTTCTTATAGATCAACTCAATAAAAGTAGGGATAGACAATTAATTGTTCATTCTTTCAATAATTTTAATATTTTTAATTTCACTGATATGAATATTAATGAAGTTTATTTTAAACTTTTTACCAAGAGGTTCACCTTTGTACCTACTATGAAACCTAACATTGACAACATTGTACTGGACATAAAACTATTTACTAGGAAGCTCAATTTTATACTTATATTCAAAGAGGATGAACATAATTCTACAAAAGATGTGCTGAAAAGAAGTAGTATATATAA
Source organism: Protopterus annectens (assembly GCF_019279795.1). Lineage (NCBI taxonomy): Eukaryota > Metazoa > Chordata > Ceratodontiformes > Protopteridae > Protopterus > Protopterus annectens. The sequence goes on along the minus strand of NC_056732.1, from coordinate 1,506,865,899 downwards.
CCTGCCCTTACACTATGATATAACTAATTTCGAAAACACCCTTATTAAAAGAATTAGAAGTGAATACAACTACAACAGGAATCGATACGATAGTAACCTAACTGATGAAGAAAATAAATTACTTGATGAACTTAGAAGAAATGAAAGAATTCGAGTGATGAAACCAGACAAAGGTGGGGGGGGGGGTCCTTATGGACAAATGGGATTATACAAACAAAATTCTTGAAATACTCAACAATGATAGTAGTTATTCACTAGTCTCTAGGAACAAAATTAATATTGCCTACCGAAAAATTGATTATATTATAGAAGACAACCTACTACAAGGTCTTATTGACCCGGATTTATATAATTTCTTGAAAGTTAGAAATCCTGTTATCCCTGCTATTTTTGGTATACCCAAGACACATAAATGTATCCGCAATCCCCCAATGAGACCCATTGTTTCATCACAAGGATATAAAACCCAACCTCTAGCAATATACATAGATACTAAACTTAAGAATTTCTACACCAAGTATCCACACATTCTAATTGATTCCTGGGATTTTTTGCAAAAAATAGGTAAGGATCCATATGGAGATGGAATCAAGTTTATTACTACTGATGTTAAAGATTTGTTTTCGGTCATACCACACTTGACTGGCATGGAATGGTTTGAAAAAATGTTAATAGAGATGAATTTGTTGACATCTGATGAATTCAGATTAGTGTTAGAAAATATGGAACTTGTGTTAGAAAACAATTATATATTTTTTCAAGGGGACTGTTACCATCAAAAAGAAGGAGTTGCAATGGGGGCGGCATGTGCCCCTATATATGCAAATATTATTATGTTATACTGGGAAAGACACTATTTATTTGTATCTGAATTTTTTACTTTATTAAAAGTTATCATTTTTTGGATGACATATTTATTTTATGGGATGGCCCTGATGAATTTATAGATAAATTTATAAAATTTATTAATAATAGTACTACTTTTCTAAGATTTACACATGAAATCAATTTACATGAAATACACTATTTAGATATCAAATTACAAAAGAATTACAAAACCAAAACGTATAAATCTACTATCTACAGGAAAGAACACCATTCTAATGCATATCTGCACTTCGATAGTGACCATCCGAATCAATTAAAAAGGAATGTAGTGAAGGGACAGATGATTAGAGTAGCCAGAATGACATCTGATAGGGAAGATTTCCTTTGTGAAATAGATACGGTACAAAGTATGTTCCATCAGAGAGGCTACCCCTTAGAATTAACACAGTCTATCAAAGAATATGTGATAGACAGATGGGGTACCACCTATATACCTTTATTAAACAAACAAAACAATACCAATGGAGCTGGGGGTGATGATAATAAAACTACCAAAATGATAGATAAGAAGAAAATATTACCATATTTGACACTCACATATTATAAGGATATAGGATGGCTTAAAAATGTATTAATGAAACATGGGAAATGTTCAAAACCATGCCTACCAGAGTCACAGTTTTTCAAAATGAATTGACATATAGCTATAGGAGGAATGAAAATTTGAAGAACATTTTAGAGAAAAAGCATTATCAAGGAGGAGAAGAAACTGTTAACAACAAAAAGGGTACCTTTAGATGTGGCAGATGCCCACAATTCCCCTTCATAGCAGGAGAAAAGGAATTGAAAGTCCCAAGTCTGAGGACAATATTAAGGGCAAGAAAATATAGTACTTGTTATACTAAGGGGGTTGTATATCTGGCATACTGCAAATCTTGTTGGGGATATTATATTGGTAAAACTGAACGACATTTGAGAAAAAGAATTTATGAACATATTAGGGATATCAATCGAAAAAATGAAAATAATGCCCTTTATAGACATTCACTCATATGTCAAGAAGCAAATTTTAAGTTTTGGGTTCTGGAGGAAGTGGAACATTTTGAAAGAGGGGGTGATTGGAAGACCAAATTAGAATACAGGGACATGATTTGGCAGTTGAAGCTGGACGCATGCAGTGGCAAGGGTCTGAATGACCATGTTTCTATTACACCAGCCCTCAAAATATTATCAGAAGACCCAAAAAGACACAAAACCTAAGGTCGGTTATACCTTATATTTTATGAGGGTACATTTTTCTTATTTTTATTTTTATTTACTTATTTATTTATTTATTCTTTCTTCTCTTCTTTGTATGTATAAGTTGTATGAGTTCTCATATAATATATCTGCATATATATATTCATACATATATTAACTGTCCTAGATGTATACTTTATATATATATATTTTTCATATATATTTCAACATAATATAAGAATTTTAACATATTTTTAACATATTTTCAACATAATTTTAAAATATTTGTTGCCACGGTTATATAATGATATATTATAATATATTTACAATACTAACATTTCTGATTCATATTTTAAATGTTATATTAAATATACCATTAATTTATTCATATATTTATATATATATATATATATATATATATATATATATATATATATATATTTATATTCATATTTACATATTTAGTTTTGTATATTTATTATAAATATCTAATCTATTTTTACAGGTTTTACATATTTTTTAAAAATGTTTTACATTTTTTATATATTCCTACAACATATACATACTACATTGAATGCTGCCCTATTGACGTTGTTCGCTTGTATTTGTAAACTAAATTGCAAAAAGTATACATATTATTATTAGTTGAATGTTTAGTATTTTGAAGTACATACGACATTACCTGTAAGAAACAAGAATTCTGTATATCTCAGGGACTACATTTTTTGTATTTTTTGTATATTTTTTTTTGCCTTTTATACGTAAATAAGAAGGCATGCGGAAAAATATTTGTTTCAACACAAAAGAAAGCATTGATGTTACTTTCATATAGATGGGGGTTATGTTTAGATTGTTGGATGTACTACACTTATTCATCTTTTTCTTGCTTAGTATACGACAAAGGGGCATAATTTTTATTTGAGCTTTAAACTTGTTTATGTAAGTTTTTGGTTGTGTTGGTTTCACACAAGCATCATTACCTATTTTTTGTGGTGTTTCTATGTATAGGAAGTATACAACGCTAAGGTTGCCAAGAGATTTTTATTATTATGGCCAGCCAATGAATTTATTTGACTCAATTTATTTGACTCAACTGATGTTCCATAATTATGTTAATTGGTTTTAATTGTTTCTACCAATTTTGTATAAAAGGAATGGCAAAAGTGCAGTTAATTGATTCTGAGGAGGTCTCCGGTGTGGAGATGAAAGCGCTAAATCCAGTTCTTTTTACACTTGTTCATGTTTAGTTAATAAAGAATTCTGATTTCGGTATTTTGGAAGTGATTATTGCTGAAACGAACATTTATTTTGGAAGACAGCCTTTATTGTAACCAAACTACCTTTTTGTGTGTAGTGTGTTTTCAACTTCGTGATTGGATATGACATTACTATATTACAACTGCAATAATGAAAATATTTTAAAGGCATACAAAGGTTTGCAAAAGACCACACCACACTAGTACCCAGATTAACTAGGACCTAAATCACTTTTTGGAAGCCAGTGAAGAGCTTAAGAGGCACATTACAGTACAGTCCTACAAAAGGTGCAGTAAGTAAAGCTACAAGAAATATTAGAAGGCTTCTGCCTTCTTAATTTACAAATGACAAACACTAAATAACTACAAAAGATAGCATTGTATTACTTTAAATTGACAAATTAACTCTTCTACTTCAGCTCACGTAAAGAACCATGGAAGTGTACTTTGTAAATTAATATAAATAAAAGTCTTTTGGCTTTTCTTGTTCAGGGGTCGCCATAGTGGAACTCCGGTCCGCTAATGATTGGCAGTGGATTTTTACGGTGCTGAGTTGCCAACCTTCAAAGAAGGCACACCCATTCACGCACACACCTACCTGCATGTCTTTACACGTCACTCGACTGCAGGGAAGACATGCAGACTCCACACAGACGGCGCTCCAGCCAAGAATCGAGCAGGAGAACCTCTTGCTATAGGGCAACAACACTAACCGCTGCACCACCGCGGAATATTTGTAGATTAATATAAATAATTCAAATAAGTACCTAAGTAAAGATAACAAGTACATACAATCTACCAGTTCCTAAGTAACTGCACTCTGTGACAGCAGGTTGGCAGATGAAAGCTGTACTCCATTCAGAAACATCGGTGATGACAAATGAGATGAAAAGTTGTAATTAACTGTTTCGATTTTTTCACTTAACTTTTCAGATGCAGGTTATCTTAAATATTCGGCAGGATGCAAAGTTTTCAGAATATTTGAATAAATTTGCATTTCAATAATATTCTGTCTGGCTAACAGACACTGCAGAGTATTAAGGCTCCGAGCTGTTATCGAGTTGCTTCTGTAGGGTACAGGGGTAGATTCTTTCCACCTCCATTTGCTTACAGTGTGACTTAAATATGTCACTTAACCAGACAGTTCTTTCCAGGTTTCCCCTGAAAAGGGATACCAGTGGGATTACATGAATAACAAATGTACAAAAAATGTAATATTTATAAAGGGATCATGCTAAATCTCTTAGTTCTTTAACAGCAACTCTTTTCTTTAAAGGACCTGGGTGGAAATTCTTGCTCAAGTCACAGTCCTTCACTGGTTTAGTCTGGGAATTTAATTCTGCAGATTATTTCACTGCAATTTCCTTTCCAAGTTGATGTTACTGTTACCTGTGAGTTATAACTCACTAATTTACATTCATGACTCAGTCTGACATACTTGATCTACCTAAATAACTTAATAGTTCACTTTCACTGAAGTTAAACATGCTTATGCATTCTCTCTTGTAATGCTCCACTAATTTTGTTGAGTCAATAGTATAAGGACTTTAAATAAAAAACTGCCGTTAAAAGTGTTGTGTGCTTTAGATAAACTGTTCATGTGTTCCCTGTTCCTTCTTTTACTGAGACTTTTTTTTGAGTTCTGCATGGAGTACCAACAAAAATCTTTGGGGTGAAGAAAAACCTCTGGCCTTCAGTGCGACTTACACTGCTTAATTCAGCCTACTTCTGTGGAACAGTACTCCACATGGAAAGTATCTGCATCATGCTGTAATTTAATCAATTACTGCTGTCAGCCAGTTTATTCATTTCAAGCAGCTACTTTGGTTTGCTCAGTTAATTGGAAAAGTTTCCTCTTGGGAATCTCTTCCTTAGAAAGAGTTTGGAAGAACTCAGGGATAAAAATAGTGAACACCAAGACTGGTTTCAGGTAAACTGGTGCCCAAGGCAAAAAGGCTCCTTGGCGCCTATCACTGTCCACCCTATTCTGGCCTGCTCACACAAGCAAGATTACTTTTTTTTTTTTTTTTTTCAGCGTTTGTTTTAGTCTTCAGCTTTTTTCCTGCAGTCATTCATTCATTCGTTGATTCAACATGTGCTGTCTGGGCAAAACTGTATTCTGATAACTGTGGAGGAATCAACTGCAATAAGCCAGGATTCTGGGGGCTGGATGCCACCAGAAGCCATGGGGGTCCTAAATGCTCTGAGGTGTATTTTACAGTTTTTTTAAACACCTTTTTCATCCAATGATGGCCTGAATAAAAACCACGATCAAAGAAAGAAATTTAATCTTATGCTTCCACTTTGTTTTATCCTGTAAACTTTCAGTACAGTCTCTGACCACAGCTACATAGTGACAACTGTAGTAGAAAGTAGACCTAAAAAAATGCCATGATGGCCCTAGATACTTTGAGGTGCATTTGAGGGTTTTTCAACCTTTCCATTTAATGCTGGCCTGAATGAAAACCATGATCAAAACAATAAATTCAGCCTTAATAATCAACCTAGCTCTTTTCCTGCATCCTTTCATTATATCACACCTGATCAAGAATGCACTGTAACAACTGCAGTGGAAATAACTGTATTAAACTGGGGGTCTGGGGGCCACTAGGCCCTCAGAGCCATGAGGTTTCCAGATACTCTAAGATGCATTTTAGAGTTTTTTAAACAACCTTTATATCCAGCTATGACCTGAATAAAAACGATGATTAACGAAGGAAATTCAGTCTTACCTTTCAACTTTGCTTTTTTCTTCCATCCTTTCAAAACACAGCCTAACTGGCCATGACTACATTGTAATACACTTCCAAGATGGTTGCACACTGATCAACAGCTCATTTTCAGCTCTCCCAGGGTGAAAATAGAAACTGAGAAGCAACAGCAAGTAATACTGTCAGTATGAATAAAATTCAGTTGCTGGCAGGTAAGTACACTGGCTGGATGTCAGCAAAGAAGAAATTTAGAGAACCTGAAAGAAAATCAACTAGAAAAAAAGAAAAGAAAACACTGTTTGGGAAGAATACTGCTGATGTTCAGCAAAAAGCAGTTCAAGCTTCATCACTGGCATAAGAGATGGCTTTCAGTAATTCAGAGGAAAAAAAAGAAGACAAATGTGCTCAGAGCTGATTAAAACAAATGAAACACTGAAGGAATATATCAACTCAAACAACAAAAGGTTGGAACAAATGGAAGAAGCTTTAAACAGCTATTCAAAGGAACTGATAAAACTGCAAAAATCAGAGGTTGAAATGAACAAAAAGCTGGCCGAGTATGAGACTGCTTCAGAAGAGCTATAGTTAAGAGGACAGAGCATAGTGAGAAAAACAGAATTTTTTTTGGTGTGCCAGAGAAACTGGAAGGAACAGACTGTATTACTTTTATGAAAGCACAAATAAGTAACTGGACTGGTATCCTGCAACAGAATTTGTTAACTGAAAGGGCACGTTGTGTATATGTGCCAAACCCAGCCATGAGAAAACAGCCAAGACCTGAACATGTAAAGAAGATGCAATCATACCAGCAGAAAGAGCTGATCCTGACAAAAATGTGGCAGAAAGGTAATGTACTAAAAAGTGGAGACAGTAGTGTTTGTGCAGGCAGAAGAAAAGCAATTTTATTCCAGCAATCATGGAATTTCGAAAGGCAGGTGTGAGATTCAAGCTGATGTATCCAGCTGTCTTTACAGTATTTTTTCCTGGCGGATCAAATTCACTTTTTGATGCAGTACAGACTAAGGGGAAATACAAAACTTTGTTCAACAAGGGGTGGCCAATCAAAGAGAAGGGGATTCTGCCTCTCATTCTTCTGATGGTAGGACTTAAAGACAGACTTTGCCAGTGAACCTTTTGCAATGATCCAAAGGAAAATGCTTGAGAGACAGAAAAAAATTACAGAGTTGACTAGAAGAATTGGGAGTACCTTGACTTGAACTGGAGTCCGGGGTTGAGAGATGGAGATGAACAGGAAGAACAGCAGCAAAACTGAAATTAGTGAATAGATGTGAGACTATAAAGTATCGATTTAATTTGTGAAATATGGCTTTACAAAAAAAAGTGTCTACAAAAGACAGGATTGTTGTTGACTTTGTTAAACATGTTGGGGGACTGACAGGCGTATACCCCATTTCATGTCATTAATGTCAGGAAGAACACTAAAAGGAAAAAAACTGAGGGAGAAGAGGGGAAAAAGTAAAACAAATTTGTTCTTAACAATACTGCCACAAAACAATACATGATGTAATTTGCATATCATATAGTAATAGGTTCATAGGTAGGTACTAGGCTATTGGCCCTAGGGCCTATACAAGCCTAGCCAAAAATGTACCCTGGATTTCGACACCCAAGAAAATTATTTTCCTGTGCCCCTGTCAAGCAGAGCCACAGACATGATCCCCGGGGTGAATTTCCTATTTCCCATCCAATCATCGATTTTTCTTGAAGAGTGCTAATGTGGAGCTCTGTTTGACAGATAGGTAGTCTGTTTCAGAATATGGGAAGTCTCTGGGACAGAAATCTATCTCTCCAGCATGTTCTGTTTATTGTGGTGACAAGGTTTAGGTCCCTAGAGCGTACAGCTCGGAGGGATTGACATTTCTTTAAGTGGAACATGTCCAACCGCTCTGGGTTTGTATGTTAGGCAGAGATCGCCTCTAAGTAGGCGATATGCGACGGAGTAAAGCTGGAGTTTTTTTGAGACATTCTGCATAGGGTGCCTTTTTGAGGCCAGTAATCCTCTTTGTGAGGTATTTCTGTGGCCTTTCCAGTTGTTGTAGATGTCTTGTGAGGTACATACCAAAAGGGGCATTGTACTCTATAATGGGTCTAATGAGTGATGAGTAGAGGGGAACAATGACCTCTTTTTTTCTGGATGAGAAACCTTTTGTGATGAGGTGTGCCACATAAAAGAATTTCCTGACCACTGTGGCAATGTGTTTATCAAAGGAGAGACTACTGTCCACCTGTGTCCCAAGGTCTCTTATCACACTTTCAGTGTTAAGCAGACTACCGCCTATGTGGTAGTTCATGGGTACAGAGTTTTTACCAAAGGGGATGACAATGCACTTTTTGGCATTGAGCTTGAGGCCATGGCTTTGACACCAGGCATCTGTCTCAGTGAGGCTCATTTGTAGGATGTCCACATCGTTAGGAGTTTCGATTATGGCTCCTAGTTTGTAGTCATCTGTGAACTTAGTTAGCCAAAGACCTTCTGTGTTAGCATGTACTTCAGAAAAGTAAATACCAAACAGGAGAGGACCCAGGACTGAACCCTGTGGTACTCCACTTGTCACTGGTCTGAAGTCGGATTTGGTGTCTGCTACTTTCACAGTGTGGGTGCTGTCAGTAAGCCAGTTGGCAACCCATCTTGTGACATAGGGATTTATACCTAGTTTAATGAGTTTATCTATAATTCCAGAGTGGGGGATGGTGTTGAAAGCCTTGGCGAGATCTAGATAGGCTGTGTGAACCACCTTACACTCATCTATGGCTTTGGTGACTGCGTCAAAGAAGTCTATCAGGTTTAGGAGACATGACCTGCCTTTTACAAACCCGAACTGTGTGGGGTCCAGAGTTTGGAGATTACCAATGTCTTTGTTTATGGGTTCCATGATGATACGTTCCATGGCCTTGCAGACCAGGCTTGTCAGGCTAATGGGGCGGTAGTTCCCGGGATCTGTCGTGGCTCCCCCTTTGTGGAGTGGGATAACTGTCGCAGTGCGCCATTCAATGGGCACAAAGCCTGAGGTGAGGCTATGACTGAACAAGGTACTTAGGTGGGGTGCCAGTTCATTCTGTAGTTTGTGTAGAATGCAGCCTGGGATGTTGTCAGGTCCCATGGATGCTGTGTTCTTGGCTTTGGAGAGTAAGGTTTTTACCTGTGCAGCCGTGATTACAGGAACTTTGCATTCTTCCAGTATAGAGATGGGCCCTTTAGGGGGTGAGAGGGGGGTAAAGTTAGCAATGAACCTATCTGCCAGGATGTTGGCAATATCAGTTGGTTCTGTATATTTAGTGCCATTGTGCTGTAACTCAGAGCAGATCTGAGTGTTGCCATTGAGATTCCTGACATAGCTATAGAATGCTTTGTGGTTGTCTTTACAATCAGTAGCGACTTTGTTTTCATAACTAGCTTTGGAGGATTTTATGACGGATCTTAGCTTCTTACTGAGGCTGACCAGGGAGTTCCTCCAATCATGGGATTTTACTCTTTTTTGCAAGTTTCTTTCTTCTGTTGTAGAGTTTGTTTATGGCAGAAGACCACCAGATTAGCTTCCTTTTTTGGAGGATAGCATCTTGGTTCTGTTAGGGATAGCACGATCCATTCACTCGTGTAAGTGCTTATAAAGTGTATTTGTGTAGGATTCAGCAGTCGTACCTCTACTGTCCATCTACATGGGTGTCGTGAAGTTTGCCACTTCTGTCTTCAGAAGCGTGAAGTTGGCTTTGGAGAAATATTTTACGGTTGTTTCGCTAATGGGGGGTGGGGGCGGGATGTGGCTGTCTAGGGTGATTAGCTTGTGGTTGGATCTGACCAACAAGGAATTGACCTCTGGTGTGGAACACCGGTCGCCCATATTGGTAATGACCAGGTCTCGAATATTGCTGCCCCTCGTGGGGGTGTGGATAAGTTGATCCAAAGCATTGGAATTTATGAATTCCAGAAAACTTTGAGCAAAAGAATTGGTATATGAGTAGTTTTCCCAGTTAATGGTGGGGTAGTTGAAATCACCCATTATTAGGGTATTGGGTTGTACCCTAATATTTTCCAGTGTATCAAGAAAAGAGGAGTGGGAATCCTGGGGCATGGTGGGGGGTCTGTAGCAAGCTACAATTTGGATTGCGGTCTTGCCCAGAGTTAGTTGCACTTGGATAAGCTCGGATGCATTATGCTGAGCAACTAACTTGGAGGTGTGGACATCCTTAATGAATATGGACATGCCTCCTCCTTTAGTGTTTCGGTCCGGGTTAGTTGGCCGAAATGTGTTCTATGAATTATAGCCTGGTAATGCAGGGGTGCTCTCTGGAGCTTTGAACCAGGTCTCTGTCACTGAACAGATGCCGATGTTCTCCATTTTAAGGAGTGCCTCGAGTGAGTGCATTTTGAGGTTTAGACTTCTAGCATTGAGTAGCATTACCCTCAGATTTTGCTTGCTTGTACCTGTTACGGTGGTGAATTTGTCATTTGAACCTTTCCTAAAAAAGGCACTATAGGGGTGGCAAGAGCCTTTGCCAGTATCCGGAATCCCAAGGGCGACAGGTGCAGGCCATCTCTGGCAAAGCATCGTGATCTGTCGATCATGTCATCCCAGGCAGACAGATACTGGACTCCCTTAAAATGACACCAGAAGCTTAGCCAATTGTTGAAGTCAATCATTTTGTCCTTGTATTGTGGTATCATTCTGGGTTATGTCAGGATGCTACTCAGGGCTAGCGTCATACCTGCCTGGGCTACACGATCAGAGAGCTCCCTTTTCATGTAGTCCAGGGAGGTACATCTCAGGTCATTCACACCAACATGTTTGTTGTGGAGTGACCTTAGTGCGTTCCTTATGTGGCGGATCCTGGCACCCAACAGGCAGCTGACAGTAACTTTCTCCTTGTATAGCCTGGTGAGTGGAACATCAATGTGCCTGACTACAGAGTCACCTATGACTAGAGTGTTGGGTATGTTATGCCTTATGGGCTGTAGTTGAGTGGTACACTGAGTTTGTTGGCTATGTGTCATTTGGGTTGTGTTGGGGGGTTGGAGGTTGCTTGCATTTCTGCTTTGGAGGTCTCGGTTGTTTGGGCAGATTTTTATTGAGAGCCTCCGCGAATGTAGTTGTGTGTTTTGTGCTTCTATGTGTGTGTTTTGGTGATGTAGGTTTTGAGGGACTATGTGATGAGAGTGGTGAGGTGCAAGTGTTTACCTTCTCCTCTTGACTGTCTAGTCCAGTCTTCGGTGAAGAGAGCTTTGCTTCCAGTTTGGCTATATAAGTGCATCTCTCACAGGTTGTAGTGTTGGGTGGTAGGAGGAGAGGGTTGTCTGTGTACATGAGGCAACTGCTGCATTGCCCCAAGATGCCCAGATTCATCAGGTAGACAGGAGAAAACACCGGGAGCTGACCTTTAGACATGCCTGGATAGGTGCTTATTTATTAAGTACTAAAAACTGTTTTCCTCTAGACAAGTGAGGAAAGTTGAGTGCAGTAGTAATTTGTAGCTTATTTAGTGCTTACAACGAGTTCTGAACAAGTGCTGAGCTCAAAGAAACAGATTTGAGTGCTAAAACAAAAAGCTGGCTAGTTGTAAGGGAAAATTTGAAGAGCAGACTTTATGGCACCAGGAATAGTTTAACCCTAGTTAAGCGGGGGGGGGGGGGCTCAGGAGCTTACAAACAGTCCTGGATACAGCAAATACTAGACTTGTTACAGGAAAGGGGGGGAAACAAGCTTAGATTTTTTTTTCAGTAAAGTGGAAATGGAGAAAGCTGGAACAGAAGTTAATTCAAGGTTAAGAATCTGAGTGGGTTGGCCTTCACAAATGTTCTTTCTCTATTAGATTGAATGAACTAATGACAATAGACTGGGAGGAGTGTCCCAGATCAAATATACAACATTTTAGTGACTGTTGTATGTGATAAATAGTCTAAACTAAACATGCATTTTTCTTTTCTTTTTCTTCCTTCTCTCTCTCTCTCTCTTTAGTTTTAAGAAATATAGGTGTTACAGACAAAAAGAGAAGAAAGGCTAGATAAAAGTATGTTTAACTCACTAGGTTTTAACCTTAGGCTGTTGGGGTGGGGGATGGAGTGTAAAAGTGCACTGTTTATTATGTATGTAGAACTAAAATGTTTTACTTTTGTATAGGTGAATGCCCAGCTTAGCTTAATCTAATAACATTTTTTTTGTGAATGCAAGTAGGTTTTAAAAAATGAAAGACCACAATGTAATAAATAGTTTTCTTAAAGCAAATAAATGTTTAGTGTCGGTTCAGAAATATGGAGCTGACAGAAACTCTGCATTTTGATCATATGTTTCCAAGGAAATAAGCTCACTCAAGGTGAAGGCAATAAACTGAGAGATACGGACATTGTTTAATGAGAGAAATGGAAAATTAAAAGGTAAAAGGGCAAGCAGTTCTGTAAAAATAAAAGTTTGAAATTACTGGAAATGAATACGAGATAGCAGGTTTTCTGGTAACTAAATACTTTAATGCATTTACTTGGACAGTGCATAATTCAGTTTTATTTAAAGAGAGCCACTGCTCTTTTTCTGACTGTTAAAAGTTAAAGTTTTCTGAAAACATACAAGTTGTTTTTCACATCTGGGAGGGGAATAAACACAAGACAAGAACAGACAGCAAGACAGCAATTAGTGTAAGTAAGCAGAAGCACAGGCTGTAACATGCGTCTTAGCATGGATAGCTTTAATTTTAATGTGGGTTTTGCTTGTGTGTGCAGCTGTTGATTTGGAAAAAAATGTTCATATCAGGAGGGTTAAACTTCATTATCTGAAAATGCACATAGTTCTGTATGTTTGTTTTTTAAGTTAACAGGGTCTGAGGGTGTTCTGGGTTGTGTTTGTTTTTTTTGAGTTTTTCATTAAAACAAAAAATCTTGTAAAATGTGACATACGTTCAAATGGAGATGACAAAAAGCAAACATATAAAAGATCAACTTTAGTGGGTGCATGTAACACAAAAGCTTGAAATAGACATTAAAAAACTGTCATATATAATAGGTGAGCATAATAACTTCTTATCATAATGGCTACACTAAACATACTGTTTTGGAACATGAATGGCCTCGTAGGTATAAACAAAAAGCTAAGAATACTGAATTACTGAATTATATCAAGAAATGCAGAGTGCAGATATCAATGCTGCAGGAGACACAAATGGAAAGAAATAAGTATGTGAATTTGACAAAGAAAGGATTTCAGGAGGGATATTCAGCAGAGCATCAGGGACAAAGGAAATGGTGTGTACTTACACTAATTGCTACAGGAGCTCCTATAATGATAGAAGGAAGAAAAGTAATGGTAGATTTTGCGATAGTAAGGGGCTATTGGTAAGGGAAGAAGTATGTATTTATATTCCACCTAAAACTGCTATTATGGAGCTTAAGAAAAGTTTTGAAAAAAATATTAGCTTTTAGTAAGGAATATTACTTACAGGTGATTAGTGACAGTGAGGATGTATCCTGGGAACCTAGAAGGGAAAATATAACATCTCTGAAGAAATTTATGAAAGAGATTGCTGAATCCTAAGTGAAAGGCCTGCATTCATAGAGTTTTTAGTTGAATCCAGAACAGAAGCTGCTGTTAAAAAAGGGATTAATAGTAGGCCATATAAAATACTGCATGATAACTATAGGAATCAATCAGAGGAGGTTAGTAAAGACTGGGAAGAGAGACTGGATAAGCAATTCATAAGAAAACAATAGGAGAACATATGCATGGCTCTCAAATATGTAGCAAAGTCTAGAAGATTCAGTGTTTTTGCTTGGAAGTATTTGCACAGACATTTTTATACCCAAGTAGAATCCAAAGAATTTTTCCTCAAGCAGATGCAAATATTGGAGGTGTGACAGGGAAGAAAAAGGTAACTGGGAACATATGTTTTGGATTGTAATGAGTTTGCAGACTTTAAAAAATCCATACAGATTACTGTGACAGAAATATTAGGTGAGCAAATGGGTGTAACTAAGGAAATGATTTTCTGAGCTGGGATACAGAATCTGAATTATCTAGATATAGTAAGGCCTGGTTAGGTTTAATTATGGTGTCTGCCAAAGAAAAACAATTACTATAAAATGGAAGTCAAAATCTGAAGCAACTGTATTTGAAGTAGTCAATACTGTAACAGAAATAAAGGGATCTTTAGAAAAGGGTTGGAGCAAATTAAATAGAAAAATGGAAGTTGTTGGAACAATACACGCAGAATAATGTTTTGGAGAGTGAATGATGAAGTTTAAGGGAAGGCAGGAACTGATCAATTTATGTAATTTTGGATTGACAATAACTGTATGAATGTGAACATGCTAACATGGTTTACTTTATTGTATATAATTTTATGTTTGCCTATGTGCTCAGTGGTAATTCAATTAAAAACGATTACACTGTAATAACTAAATTAAGTTAAGGACCCAGAAGCCATGTGGTTATAGATGCCCTAACATGCACTGGGCCAGCAGTTTTTTTCTAACTTTTTGATCTGGTAATTGTCTGAACAAAAATCACGCATGTGGAAAAGAAATCCAACAAATATGTTGCAACCAACTTTTAATGCTCAGACTGCCTAAACACTAGTATCATATTGTGAGAAGAAGACTGAATGTTGTAATTAAATCAAAAGGTGCTTCAACAAATTATTAGTTTAAGGGTGTGCACACACAACAAAGTGTTAGTTTAAGGGTGTGCACACTTATGCAACCAGCATATTGTATGTTTTTTATTTTTTATATTTTTCCCCTAACAGATTTGTTTGTTTTTCATTTGAACTGTACAGGTTATAGATCACATTAAAGGTGGGAAAAGTTTTGAAATGATTTATGGTGGTCTCATTTTTTATATCACAAAACCCTGGCATTTTAACAGGGGTGTGTAAACTTCTTATATCTACTGTATATAAACAGCATGCTTCTTTACTCTCCCCACATGCATCAGATGTCTGTGAGGAAAACTGAAGAAAGAATGATTACTATGTTTCTGACTTGTTACTTCTAGACAGTACAATACTATTATACAACTACAGTGACCTTCTGTGCACCTATCAGACATTTTTTGAGGAAAATTAAAGATTTAATGACCACACTGTCCCTAGCTCTGCATATTGTGACTGTATTTTACTTTTGTTCCAAACACCTGCCAAACATTCAAATATTGCACACTGATTAACATAATTCACATTAGTTCTGAAAAAGCAGAACACTAAGCATACAGCAACAGGCAGCAATTATATATTCTCTGTCTGTGCATATCAGGTGTCCAGTTAAGCAGTTCATCTAACTTCTCACAAATGCATACTGGTCCTGCAAAGCTGGATAGTCACTGTTTAAACTGAAGAGATGAAAAGAGGGTAAGTTACTTTCATCCAGCCAACCCTAACCCCCACCCAGCAGTTACAGACACTATGTCTGAAGGCGTATTAATATTATTTCACCTCCACATAAAAAAGTTACCACACATTAAAGTATTCTAAATTACTCCACCCAGATCACAAAGCCAGAAATATTGCCAAAAATATCTGGTTGATCACAGTCAGCAATGTTGTAAAAATTATAACATTTACCTTACTTTTCCACTGCTTCTGTTTTCAATCGCTTGATTCGAGACATTTCTCTCATCTCAAAAGTCTAGCATTCTGAACATCCCTGACTTTGTCTCACATTTATCACCCATTCCTCATAACGCAGTATATGTTTCCTCCACAGTTATCTTAAATCTTTACTCTTTAGTGTCTGGCTTTACTGCGATGACAGACTATCGGTTTACTGGAATATCAGCATATTACCAGAAAATCAGTTGTGTATAATGATACTTATAAATGCAGCTTTGTGTCTATGTTTGAAAGTTGTGAGGTCTCTGCTTCATGACCTTGCAATGTTCAACTTGAATGTGAAGCGATCTGGCTTGACTTGAATGGTCAAGTTTAGTGGAGCAACTCCCCCTAAAGTGCATGCCATACTGCAGGCACATTTTGTTTTAATAGGATGCTTTAATGATTTATTTATTTTTACAGCAAAGAAACAGTTTCATTGCTCTAATACATAATCAAATTGATATCAAAGGAGTGCCCTTCCAAGCATGGCACTCTAGGTGGCTTCCTAGTTCACCTATGCATAAGCCCGTCCCTGCTAGTCACATCAAACCTTTAACAGTCAGCCTTTTCTGATGGTCAATAAGCCTTTTTTTTGTTTTTTCTTTTATAAAACATTTTACAAGTCTCACAACGAAAATCTAAATACCTTGCTCCTAAACATACAACACCTGTCCTAGGGTGGACATCTGTTTGAATTACACTCTTCAGTCCAGAAGGCTTTTTTGCAGTCATCTGGCAATCATGTGCACGCTGACTCAAAATCCTTACAAATGACTGAATGGATGGAACACCACCACCAACATTTCCACTAATCACTCACAGTAATGCAACAATGGTCCAAATACTATGGAAAGAACACCAAACAAAGATCCAGAAACCTGCAAACCTGTACAAAATAACTCAAGTAGATCAGATGTCAGGACATGGTGAAAAAAAAGTCAGGTCCCACAAAGAGGAAAGTTTCTGAAATATTTAAAAAAAGGGAAAACTGACCAGATGGCACAGAGCAAAACATCTGTTTTTGCATAGACCCAATTCTCTGAAAATACTTGGGCTGTGGGTTGGGTCAGCCAAGAGTAGACAGAATGAAGTGGCCAATAGCCACCTCACGTATCACGCAAAAGGGTTTTGAGAGACCAACTGTCTGTGAGACTTCTGGAGGAGATCAAAGGCCTTGCAGCTCAGCAGTGACAGACATACCACTGTCACTGCATGTCACTGCTCCTAGCAGTGGGGCTCCTGACCAAACTCAGTAATTCCCTAAGGAGAAGTAACATACACACTGCTGCCCCTGCATGTCACTACTCCTAACATAACAGACAATCAAAAGATCGAGACGAGAAGAGCGAAATCGCACAACACAGAACATTTACATTGCCAAAATTCAGATCAATAAAACACCAGCTGCGTATGTCACACAACACTCAGAGCTTCTGAATGGAGATCGCCATACATTGATGATCAGGAAACTTACCCTTTTCCATGTTGTAGTGTGATCTCAGAGTGTGTGTGTGTGTATATATATATATGTTTATACTGTATATATAATTTGCGGGGGGGGCTTGTCCTCCTGCAAAAACGTAACAAAAGGTAGATTTTTCTGTTGACTTGGGGCAGCTGGTGTTTCATTGTTCTGAATTTCGGCAATGTAGAGGTTCGGTGTTGTGCAATTTCAGTCTTCTCGTCTCATTCATCTGATTTTCAGTTAAGTGAAAATTTGGTAGAGTGAATTAGACCCACATTAAAACATATACATCATGCACACATACATGTGTGCATCAGTGTGCATATTTATCTTTATTGGTTTACTATCAAATTGTTAAGGTGACTTACCTCGACTGTGAGAAGGTCGAACATGGAGGAACAGAGAGGCAAAACTGTGAACACAACTCCTGTCGACTTTGAAACGTCAATACATAGCTTGTGTTCGCAGTTTTGAGCATTGGTGTTTTCAAGTGCATCACGTTACAGTGGGGATCAGGAAAATTATCCTTTTCCTCACTGTAGTACGATCAATATATAAGTAGCAAGGGGTGTGGGGGATGAAGAGGGGCTTGTCTCCCTGCAAAACAGTAGGAAATTCTCTGCATCATAGTGTATGTTTTTTTCTGGATGCTGAGTGGTCGAATATTGATTCTTTCCTTTGAAAGAATTGACATTCTGAGCAGTCAGCTGGATGGTTTTTCATTATTTCGGGTCGGGGATGTGCACAGTTGAGGTAGGTCATCTCAACATTTTGACAGTGAACCATCCTTATTATATACATCTGTACATATCATCATCTTCTTTCGGCTGTTCCCGTTAGGGGTCGCCACAGCGGATCATCTGTTTCCATTTCTTCCTGTCCTCTGCATCTTGCTCTGCCGCACCAACCACCTGCATGTCCTCTCTCCAAGTATTTAAACTCATCTACCTTCGCCACCTCTACTCCTTGCATCCTCACCATTTCTCTATCCTCCCTCTCATTCACACACATATATTCTGTCTTAGTCCTGCTGACCTTCATTCCTCTTCTCTCTAGAGCATATCTCCATCTCTCCAGGGTCTCCTCCACCTGTTCCCTACTCTCACTATAGATAACAATGTCATCTGTAAACATCATAGTCCACGGGGACTCCTGTCTGATCTCGTCTGTCAACCTGTCCATCACCATTGCAAATAAGAAAGGGCTCAGAGCTGATCCTTGATGTAATCCCACCTCCACCTTAAACGCATCCGTCACTCCCACCGCAGATCTCACCGCTGTCACACTACCCTCGTACATATCCTGTACCGCTCTTACATATCTGTACATATATAATACAAATTCATATTTATATTTAAGTCTGTGTATGTGTACAGACATGCAAGCATACACATTTGACCCAAGATTGCTGTACCCAGAAATAAGGAGAATTATCTGATATACCAGTTTTACACACAATACATATATAAGACTGGTCACTGTTACGTGACCGGAGTTTTGAGGATTGATGTTTGGTTTGTCTCACTTCTGTTCTGCTCCTGGCAGCAGGACACACTTTATTGTGTCACCTGAAATGTTCTGAGACACATGCAGTGGAAATATATGACACTGGCACAGCAGCACCCACATTATGGAAAACCAGGTGATAAAGAAAAATAATCAAAGATTCACTTCTTCTAGGAGGCTGTTCCCCCCTTCCCTTTCCAGGCAGAAGGATCTGCACCCCAGAATTTGCACACTGATAGAAATGAAATCCTCAAATAGCAACCTTGTTCAAAAAATGGTATGCATAAGACAAGAGAAAGAGCATTTCTTCATGCTGTTGATATCACTAAAATGTTTCTGAAAATTGGGACTCAACAGACAGTCAAACTACCACGCACTACCTAGAAAGAACATAGTTCAATAAATCTGCCATTCTTAAACATCTCAAATCAGGATGTTTCCCCCTTGTTGAAAGGTGATATGGAAGAATTTAGCAGATGGACTAACATTTAACTCTCTTTCTTGACCCTAACGTAAGAAGTCCACTCAGTATCTGGCATACTGAGAAGGAATTCTGTTGTGAAAACTGTTAATGTAAAACCAAAACAGTCGGTAACTGAAATAAACAAATATGAAAAATGCCTGACAAACAATCTTTTGAGATGAAGAGATACTGTCTTGAGATGCAGTTTTACCCGTAAGAAAGTAATATAAATATCTTACTTTTAGTGAAGGAAGAATTTCCTTCAAATATACTGCTTCATAGATTATTTGCTAGTTTAATAATTTCACTTAAAACACAGGTAGAAAGGAATACGGTGACTTACTGCCTGTAAGTTCTGTTCAGTTCTCTTAACTGTGCATTTTATTGCCAAAACACTTCAAAGGCAGCAGTGCAGCGACTGTCCTAGACAAAGGAGCTGGGTTACTAATCCTCTAAATGGCACATATCTGCATTACATTTCATGTCGCTCCTTTCAGGCCTCTTCCACTGAATGTCAGATTTAGGCCTGTCACTAGCAAAGCAAGTTGTAGCCCTCCGTCACACACTGTGTAATATACAGCAATTCTCATGCTACTTATAATTGTTTTTAGTTACAGATGTGAATTCTGAACTTAGATTCTACATTATGTGTTATTTTCACAGTCAGGTACTAGTGTACAAGCAGCTTAGTGTTGTCGCACAGCCTGAACCTAGTTAGTTCTACGCTGATGTCAGAAATCATGGCTCTATTGTAAGTGCTTCAAACTGCATACAGGTGACAAATTTATTTTTATGACTTATACTAGCTTGTCTCTTCTCTAACTTGTAAACTGCATAGACAACACTGGTGCAGGGCTCAGCTCAAAAAAATTGCTTGCAATTTGTTGTGCACAGATAAAGGCTAAAGGTGGAAGTGTCTCAATAAACATCAGTGACAGGTAAACCTCTAGAGTGCTCAAAGAGAAAAAAGTGCTAGAGTTCCAACAAGTGCAGATCATCATAGACAAAATCCTGTACAATATCCTAGCCAGCTACAGGTCACCCTCCATGTCCACAAAGCTCACAATACATGCTTGGACCTACTGGAGACAGGGGTAAAATAAAACATTTCAGTGCTTTATTGGAAAGGCTCACCCAGACTCTGCTACACTTTGCTGTGAGGGAAAGTTTGGTTTGCTTTTTATTTGTTGTATTTTGTATTAGTTTATTGCCTTTTTATATTTTGAGTGCTGTGATTTCTTTTCTTTACCTTGTGTTTTCTTAAGAACTGCTGTGGTGGTGCTGCGGTAGCATTGTCGCCTCACAGTAAGATGTTGTCCTGTTCAATTCTCAGCTAAAGCATCTTTTGTGTGGAGACATGCGTGAATGGGTGTACCTTCGTTGAAGGTTGTGCATCACGGCTGGCAACTCGGCATGTAAAAATCTGCTGCCAATCATTAGCGGACCGGAGTTCTGCTGTGGCGACCCCTAACCGGGAAAAGCCAAAAGGCACAACAACAACCTTGTGTTTTGTTTGTGTTATGCTTTTAACTGCACACTAAAACTTCAAAAGACCCCACAGCTCTGACTCTTGTGAGTCAGACAGAAATTAGAACTGATCAATTAAGGACTCATACATAAGACAGATGAGGTCACTTAAGGTTAATCATTTGTGAACTGGGGGGGGGTGGAGCTAGGAAGTAAACCTTCTATTTAAGGGGTAAAATAAAACATTTCAGAGCTTTATTGGAAAGGCTCACCCAGACTCTACTACACTTTGCTGTGAGGGAAATGTTGGTTTGCTTTTTATTTGTTGTATTTTGTATTAGTCTATTGCCTTTTTATATTTTGAGTGCTGTGATTTGTTTTCTTTACCTTGTGTTTTGCTTGTGTTCTGCTTTTAACTGCATATTAAAACTTCAAAAGACCCCAAAGCTCTGTCTCTTGTGAGTCAGTCAGAAATTTTCCCCACCCCCTCACCCTGTTACTGTCATGTTCTTAAATACCAATGTCTTTCTAGTTGCCTGCCTCTTATGTTAATTTGACCATATATCTCATTTCATCTCTGCTTTCACTGGCTTGTGTGAGTAAGCATTACATTATAATTTTGTGAAATTACCCCCCTTCAACTATTTAAATTTATTGGCCATTCTACTGTATTCCATAGTACCAGAATACAAAAGTGATCACCCCCTTTCAATCTATCTTGCTGTTTTAAAATAGTGACTCTCCACTAAAACTTAACTTTTTTGACAGGTAAAACTTAAGTTACCTACTTTCACATCTAACTTCTCTAGTGCACACTGCAGTGTTTAGGATAAACCATTTTTTTTCATCTTACCTTTAAGCATCCCTGTGACTAGCACTTGCTCTAATACCTGCTGGAAAGCACTAGGAAGCCTTAAACTGATACAAGCACTCAACTCTCCTTATTAATAAGGAGAAATTAATCATAGGCACTAAATAGCCTACAATTGCAAAGTACCTTGCTAAGGTAAGGGAAAACAGCTCCTGTACTTTTCAAAAAAAAAAAGCACCAAACCAGGCATGTTCAAGGGTCAGCTTCCGTTGATTTCTCCTGTCCTGTCCACCTGGTGAATCTGGGCATTCTGGGGCAATGCAGCAATTGCCTCATGTACACAGACAACCCTCTCCTCCTACTACCCAACACTACAACCTGTGAGAGATGTACTTACATATCCAAACTGGAAGCAAAGTTCTCTCCACCCAAGACTGTGCTGGACAGTCAAGAGGAGAAGGTTAACACCCACACTACACCTCAAGCAACACATAGCCCTTCTAAACTCACACCAACACCCACACATAGCAACACTAAATCAACATATGCGGAGGCCTTTAACTGTAACCTGCACAAGCAGCAAGGACCTCTGAAGCTGAAACGCAAACAAACACCAATGACAACCAACGTGTCACATAGCTCACAACACCAGTGTGCCACCCAGCAACAGCCCCTAAGGCAAGACAACGTACCTAACACTTTAGTCATAGGTGACTTTATAGTCAGGCACACTGATGTCCCGCTCACCAGGCTGAACAAGGAAAAAATTACAGTGAGCTGCCTGTCGGGTGCCGGGATCCGCCACATAACTCATGCACTCAAGTCACTCCACAACAAGTACAGATATGACTCTGTCATTGTCCATGTTGGAGTGAATGACTTGAGACGTACCTCCCTGGACTACATGAAAAGAGACATGGAAGAGCTCTCAGATCATGTGGCCCAGGCAGGTATGACCCTAGCCCTGAGTAGCATCCTGCCTTTGCCCAGAATGATACCACAATATAAGGACAAAATGATTGACTTCAACAATTGGATAAGCGTCTGGTGTCATTCAAAGGGGATCCAGTATCTGTCTGCCTGAGACGATATGATCGACAGACCATGATGCTTTGCCAGAGATGGTCTGCACCTGTCGCCCCTGGGATTCAGATTACTGGCAAAGGCTCTTGCCACCCCATATAATGCCTTTTTTAGGCAAAGTTCAAAGGACAAAACCACCACCGTAACAGGTACAAGCATGCAAAATCTGAAGGTAATGCTACTCAATGCTAGAAGTCTAAACCTCAAAATGCACTCTCTCGAGGCACTCCTAAAAATGGAGAACATCGATATCTGTGCAGTAACTGAGACCTGGTTCAAGGCTGCAGAGAGCACCCCTGCAATACCAGGCTACAACTCTTACCACACTTTTCAGCCACCAAACCAGGATCGAAACACTAAAGGTGGAGGAGTGTCCATATTCACCAAGGATATTCACACCACCAGGTTAGTT
The DNA here is from genome assembly GCF_019279795.1 of Protopterus annectens. NCBI lineage: Eukaryota > Metazoa > Chordata > Ceratodontiformes > Protopteridae > Protopterus > Protopterus annectens. The sequence continues at coordinate 1,506,843,070 of NC_056732.1, read as the reverse complement.
GCCCAACACAATGCATCTGAAATTCTCCAGGTGCAACTAACACTAGGTAAGACTGCAATCCAAATTGTAGCTTGCTACAGATCCCCCACCATGCCCCAAGATTCTCACTACACCTTTCTAAACATACTGGAAAATATTAATATACAACCAAATACCCTAATACTGGGTGATTTCAACTACCCTGCCATTAACTGGGAAAACTACTCGTGTACCAACACCTTTGCCTAACGGTTCTTGGAATTCATAAATTCTAATGCCCTGGATCAACTAATCCATAGTCCCAGCAGGGGCTCCAATATCCTAGACCTGGTCATTACCAACATGGGAAATCGATGCTCCACACGTATGGTCACCCCCTCGTTGGTCAGGTCAGACCATAAGCTAATCACCCTTAACATCCACATCCCACCCCCACCCCCACCCCCCTGTAAGGAAACCTCCATAAAAACCTTCTCCAAAGCCAACTTCATGCTACTCAAGTCAGAAGTTACAAACTTCATGACACCCATTTACACGGGAACTGAAAGTTCGACTGCTGAGTCCTACACTAAGGCACTGTATGAGCACATCCACTCATGCATGAATTGTGCCATCCCAAACAGAACCAAGATACTCTCATCCAAAAAAAAAGCCAATCTGGTGGTCCCCTGCCATAAACAAACTTTACAACAAAAGGAAGAAACTGTTGCAGAAAGGAGGAAAATCCCAGGATGCAAAAAACTCCCTTACCAGCCTCAGTAAGAAGCTGAGATCCCTCATAAAATCCTCCAAAGCTAGTTACGAAAATAAAATTGCCAAAGATTCCAAAGACAACCACAAGGCACTCTATAACTATGTCAAGAATCTAAATGGCAATGCTCAGATCTGCTCTGAACTATAACAGAATGGCATTAAATATACTGACCCCAAGGATATTGCCAATATCTTGGCAGATCGATTCAGTACCAACTTCACCCCCCTCTCACCCCCTAAAGGGCCCATCTCAATACCAGAAGATTGCCAAATTCCGGTAATAACGGCCACACAGGTAAAAGCGCACTCTCCAAAGCTAAGAATACAGCATCCATGGGACCAAATGACATCCCAGGCTGTGTACTACATGAACTACAAAATGAACTGGCACCTCACCTAAGTGTCATGTTTAATCATACCCTCACTTCAGGCTTCATGCCCACTGAGTGGCGCACAGCTACATTTATCCCACTCCACAAGGGGGGATCCACCTTGGATCCCGGGAACTACCGCCCCATCAGTCTGACGAGCCTGATCTGCAAGGCCATGGAACGTATTATCATGGAACTTATAAACAAAGACATTGGCAACCTTAAAACACTGAACCCCACCCAGTTTGGGTTCGTGAAGGGCCGATCTTGTCTCCTGAACCTGACTGACTTCTTTGAATCAGTCTCCAGAGCCGTGGACGAGGGTAAGGCAGTCCACACAGCCTATCTGGACCTCGCCAAGGCCTTTGACACCATCCCCCACTCTGGAATCATAGATAAACTTACTAAGTTGGGCATTAATCCCTACGTCACTCGATGGGTTGCCAACTGGTTTACTGACAGAACCCACACTGTAAAAGTAGCTGACTCCAAATCCAGCTCCAGACAAGTGACATGTGGAGTATCTCAAGGTTCAGTCCTGGGACCTCTCTTGTTTGGCATCTACTTCTCTGAAGTACAGGCCAACACTAAGGGACACTGGCTAACAAAGTTCACAGATGACTGCAAACTGGGAGCCATTATTGAATCCCCAAATTATGTCGATACTCTACAGAAGGGCCTTACAGAAACAGATGCTTGGTGCCAGAGCCATGGGCTCAAGCTCAATGTCAAGAAATGTATGGTTATCCCCTTCGGGCAAAAACATGTACCCGTCAATTACCACATAGGTGGCAGTACACTAAACACCGAAAGTGTGATAAGAACCTTAGGGACATAGGTGGACAGTGGTCTCACCTTCAATAACCACATCACCACAACTGTCAGGAAATCCTTCTATGTGGCACACCTCATCACTAAGGGATTTTCATCCAGAAAAAAGGAGGTATTTGCCCCACTGTACTCATCCCTCATTAGACCCATTATAGAATACAATGCCCCATTTGGTATGTACCTCTCAAGACATCTGCAACAACTGGAAAGGCCACAGAAATACCTCACTAAAAGAATCTCAGGCCTAAAGCAGATGCCCTATGCTGACCGCCTTAAAAAAACTCCAGCTGTACTCTGTCGCATATCGTCTACTCCGAGGCGATCTCTGCTTAACATACACGGCCATGTCAAACCCAGAGTTGTTGGACATGCTGCACTTAAAGAAATCCCAATCCCTCAGAGCCACACGCTCCCGGGATCTAAACCTTGTCATCACAATAAACAAATCATGCTGGAGGGATAGGTTCCTGACCCAGAGACTCCCCAGTCTCTGGAATAGACTGCCCATACATGTCAAGCAGAACACCTCTTTGGCCCTCTTCAAAAGGAACCTTGATGACTGGATGGGAGAAAGGATATTCACCCCAGGGATCACATCAGTTGCCCTGGTAGACAGGGGTCCAGGGAAGTAAATAGTGTGGGAAGAAATATCCAGGGAATTGTTATGGCTAGGCTTGTATAGGCCATAGGGTTGATAGCCTAGTACCAACCTATGAACCGTACCATCCAAACACCCTACTTATGGGAGACTTTAGCCTTCTATAAACTGGGAATTCTACACTGCCTCAAATCTACTGGCACAGAGACTCACCCTTGACCAAATAGTGAATATGCATATTGCAGGCTCCAACATACTGAACCTCATGCTCACAAATATGGGAGAAAAATGTACCCCCCCCCATCTCCCCAATATCTCATCCTTCCTGGCAAGGTCCGACCATAAATCTGTGTCATTTGAAACTGAAATCAAAATCAGCTCCGTAATCCCATTAAAGCCAGTACCAACTAGGAATTGTTCCAAGGCAAATTACCTTCTATTAAGTGATAACTTGTCAAAATTCAGTGCCCCTCCAAACCCAAAGAACACAGCAGTCTATGCTGAATTGCTCTCAGAAACTATATACAACCTGTCAATGGCTGCAGAGAGGCTGCTATACCTACCAGAATTAAGCCCAGGACTAACCCCAGAAACAAACCACCCTGGTGGCATCCCAAATTAAACTGGATGTATTACAAAAGTAAAAAAAATTTTTTAGCAAAACTCAGGAAGGGCAATTCCCCTGAAGATAAAAACTCTGACGTCAAAATAGACAAGTAAGAGGGATAATGAGATCAAGCATCCAACTTTGAGGTTAAGATAGCCCTCCAGGTGAAATACAGCCATAAAGCCTTCTTCAGCTATGTCAGAAACCTCAAGGGCAGCATACAGCAATGTGCTAAACTGGTGGTTAATGGTGCAACATTCACCAAGCCTGGCGATATAACTAGCCCATTAGCAGACAACTTTACACCCCTTTCACTCCAACCATCCCCCAAAAACACCCTCAAGCATACTCCTCCAACTATAACTAAGAAGCATGTACTGGCTGCACTTGCTAAAGCCAGGAAGACTGCCTCAGTGGGCCTCAATAACATCCCAAGATGTCTCATAAACAGTCTAAAATGCGACTTTAGGACCCCCTGGAGTCATTATTTAACTATAATATTAACTCGTTCCCTCTAATGAAATCTAGAAGTTTGTACTGCAACTTCACAAGGACGGAGCCTAAGTCTTTTGACAGAATCACTTTATGTTGTCAGATTTCAAACAAAAATGTTCATATCTCTGGAAACATAAGGGTTACTAAAGAAGTGTAAATGGCAAACTAGCTGAAGTGTTTGTGTGGTCTGCATTGCTCTGAATATCACTCATCTCTGAATTTAATTTTGATTTGAAGCTCTTTATTTCAGGTTTGATCACTTCTATTTTGTATATTATTCTAATATTACATTTGTTTTGTTTTAAGTTTTCTGTTCTGTTGGAGTTTTAAGTGTTCCTGGCTAGGGTCAGTTAACAAATTCCTTGCAACTGGGAATAGTATCAGTTAATTAGTGGGAGAGCAGAGAAACAGCATTGCTTTTTTATTTATAAATAAGTGTAGTTAGCTGAAGTGTTTGTGTGGTCTGCATTGCTCTGAATATCACTCATCTCTGCATTTAATTTTGATTTGAAGCTCTTTATTTAAGGTTTGATCACTTCTATTTTGTATCTTATTTTCTGTTCTGTTGGAGTTCCTCCTTCCACCCAGTCCTTGTTATGTCCTTAAATTTGGTGGCTTTTGAGTTGCTCGCCCCTACTATAAATCACATTTTGGACACTCCTCCCAGTCCCATCTCACCAGCTTATTCTACTGAGTACTGAGAGATAGTTTGAGAAGGCCCACCCCCTTAGTTTTTCAACCTTGAATTATAGTGTTTCATCTCTTCCCACTTAACCTAAAAAAGTGCAGTTTATTCATCTGCTTTTACTGTATTTGTGTTTTGTATGAATGTATTTTGCTTTTGCTGCCTGTTCTTAAAAGTACTCAATTGCATTTATTCTGCTGCATTCACTACTGCTTTTAGTAGCCTGAATAAACTGTAACTGTTATTCTGAGCCTTTTGGTTTAAGCACTTGGGCTTCACACCAGTTGTTTTTACATTACGAGGGTTTGTGGTCTACAATCTTGTGACAGGAGAGGTAGCTTACATCTTTCTAAGTTGGGAATTGCTGGTTGAAGGCTTAGTGTCTGTTATTCTAAAAGTGTCTTAGTTCTGGTTTAAGCACTTGGGCTTCAGGCCAGTTATTTTACATGAAGAAGGTTTGTGGTCTGCAGTCTTGTGGGAGGACAGGGTAGAGTTTGGCCTTCTGAGCTGGGAATTGCTGGTTGAAGACTTATTGTGCCTGCTTATTTGAACTGTTTCATTCTGAAATTGGTGTGCCTTGTTTGCTGTAGCATGGACTAGATTCAGACCTGCTAAATCTAGTTCTGTTTGTATAACTTCAGCACTTGTCTAGGCCATCTTTTTTTTGGAGAGGGTTCCCCTGCACCCTAGTGGCAGGAGTGTGCAGTTAGAACTTGTCTGATTGAAGACTGTTGGAACAGGGCTCAATTTTGAGCTTTTTTATCGGTTAATTGGTTAATTTGTTTAAACCAGTTTGCTCTTGTTTTCTACTGTTACATTTAAGTGCGTATCTATTCTCCTGTGTTAAGTCAACCTAAACAGAGTTTAAATATTTTCAGCATAGTCTGGTTACAGGTTTTACTGTATCCATATCTATTTGTGTGATTCCTGTGTTTCCTGCTACACCATCTTGTGTTGGCCAGGGCCTGCCTGCATTTAGTGGGAGTAAGTGAACTGTTTGGAACTGGTCTGGCATACAGTGTTCAGCCAAGAGCTCAGGGACAAGGACTGATTGATCAATTCCAGTGTTTCTATTTTACTTCCATTTTTGTGGTGTTTAAACCCAGCATTTGCATGGGTTTGTGCTTGTTTGTTCATCATGCACCGCCGCTGTGTTGTTTTAACCCTTTGCGAGGTATCTCAGTTGCATATTTTCCCTTACCAGCACTCCTGTGTAAGTGAGGCCCTCACCTGCAGCTCCTGTACTGATTTTATTCATCCCTACTCACACCTACAGGTACTCCCCTCAGATAGTATCCACTCCACTATCCCTGACCTCTCTTCCACAGATTCTGATAACCATGGATGCACAAGTTCCTATGGTTTCTCCTGATAGTCTGGTTGACATGGGCATCCTGAAACAGTGTAGCAACTGCCTTATGTACACAGAGAACCCTCTACTACCACCACTTAAGAACACAATATGTGAGAAATGCAATTACATTAAGAACCTAGAATCCTAGCTGTCTCAGTCACAAGCCAGTACATCTGGCACTGAGAAGGTTGACTGCACAAACACTATGAACACCACACCTCTAACACCACCCACATCTGTGCAACACACTCCTACATATGCGGTGGTTCTCAACAAAAACATACCTAAACAAAAGAGACCTCTGAAGCAAAGCAAAAACGCACACACATACACACACCACAACCCACAGCACCAAGCATCACACATAGTACACACATCTGTGTCTCACAGCCTCTAAGGACCAGCCACAAACCCAACATACTAGTTATAGGAGCTTGTATTGTGAGACACACAGATGTGCCCCTCACCAGGCCAGATAAAGACACGGTAAGTTGCTTGCCAGGTGCTAGAATCTGCCATATCATACACGCACGCAAGTCTCTTAACAACAGGTACTGTTATGACTCTGTCATAGTCCATGTAGGTGTAAATGACTTGAGATGTACCTCTCTGAACTATATGAAGAGACACATGATTGAGCTCACTGAATATGTGTCCCAGGCAGATATGTTCCTAGCCTTAAGCAGCATCCTACCATCACTCAGAATGATGCCTCAATACAAACAGAAAATGACTGACTTTAACAACTGGCTTAGTTTCTGCTGTCATTCCAAGGGGATCCAGTTCCCGACAGCCTGGTTGGACATGACTGACAGACCACAATGCTTTGCCAGAGATGGCCTTCATCTGTCTCCCCTGGGCTTCAGGCTTCTGGAAAAGGCTCTTGCCTCCCCCATTGCCTTTTTTAGGCAAAGTCATGAGCACAAAATTACCAACATGAAAAATTATTCGAAATGAAACTTAAAAGGTCATGCTGCTAAACACTAGGAGTCTTAGCATGAAACAGCATTCACTGCAAGCATTCCTTGCCCTGGAGGATGTTTACATTTGTGCAGTCACTGAATCCTGGTTCAAAGCTGTACAGAGCAACCTAGCCTTACTAGCTTAGTCATCCTACCATACTTTCAGACCCTAAACAAGAGGGCTACAAAGCCAAAGGTGGTGGAGTTTCAATATTTATCAAAGACATACACACCTCCACTCTGGTCAAACAGTATGACATGAAATGAAGTTGATACCGTGGTAACTGGAGATTCTTATAATGAATACTAAACCACAACACAACAGTTCCAATGCCAAAAACACAGTCAGCCTATCACCCCTCTTTGTTTCTTTTCAATTAAGAAATGCAAATGCTTAAAAACATTTATATGTATGTAAATGTCTTTAATTGTGTAATGGACATATATATGGTTTTAAGCATTTGTATTTCTTAACTGAAAAAGAAATAAAAGGGGGGTGATAAACTGAATGTGATCATATGATTTTAAACTTGCTCTTATTTAAAGTGAATACCTTTTATATGGAGTATTAGCACTGAAGAACGGTGTTTTACCCAAAAACTTTGCTTTGGAAGAAAGTGTTTTTGGCGTTGGAGCTGTTGTGTTGGTGTTTAGCAAACAGTATGATGCACAAGAGACACTCCAAGTGCAGTTAACTGTTGACAAAACACCTATTCAAATCACAGCTAGCTATAGACCCCCAACCATGACTTAGGACACCCATTCCACCTATCTGGACTTACTTGAATACATCAAGATTCAACCCTCAACCCTGATCCTGGATGACTTTAACTACCCAACCATTGAGTGGAAGACCTGTTCTAGCCCAAGCATGAACGCCCAGAGATTTCTAAACTTAGTCAATGCCAATGTATTGGATCAGCTGGTCAACACCCAAAAAATATCCTGGACCTGGTCCTAACCAACATGAGTAGCTACTGTAGCACCCCTACAGTGTCATCCTCCTTGGTAAGATCCAACCATAAAGTGATCACTTTTGAAGTCACTATCTCCCCTGACCCCCCGCTTGTCAGGGTCAAACAAAAAAAGCTTTTCCAAAGCTGACTACAGTCTCCTCACAGCAGGTATAAGCAGCTTCATAACCACCTTCCCTTCAGTTGGAACTAGCACTAATGTCCAAGCATACACCAAAAAACTATATGAGCACCTACACAGCTGTATGGACTCAGCAACACCTGACAGGACCAAATCATCTTCCTCAAGGAAAAGTAAACCTGTCTGGTGGACACAACAGCAATAAAGAAACTCTACAATAAAAGGAAAAAAATTGCTGTCTGGGACCAAGAAGGTGAAGGAGCAGGTGCCAAGTTGGAAGCAATCTTTCCTTTGTCTGAACAAGCAAATAAGGTCACTGGTGAAATCCTCTAAGGCTAACTTTGAGTCTAAATTGGCCACATCCACTAAGGACAATCACAAGGCCTTCTTCATATATGTCTGCAGTCTCAAAGTTAACACCCAAATCTGCTCTGAACAGGTGGTCAATAACACCACATACAAAAAAGCCACAGATACAGCCAACCTGTTGGCAGACAGGTTCAGTGAAAACTTCACTCCCCCTATCCCCCCATCAGTAAACCAGGACATCTCCAGCACCTGCCTCCCTCTCCTCATCACCAGGGATCAGGTCCTTAATGCCCTCTCAAAGGAAAAAAAAATGCAGTCTCCATGGGACGTGATAACATCTCTGGATGTATCCTACATGAACTCAGGCATGAGCTGTCAGCTCCATTAGACACCCTATTCAACCAAATCATGAGCAACGGCTTCTTCCCAGCTGAATGAAGGACAGCCATTGTCATCCCTCTACACAAAGGTGGAGGGTCCGTTGACCAAGGCAATTATAGGCCCACCAGCCTAACTAGCCTGATCTGCAAGGCCATGGAATACATTATCAAGGACCTTATAAACAAGGACATTGGCAACCTCCAAACGCTTGACTCCACACAGTTTGGTTTTGTCAGAGTGAGACTGTGCCTGTTAAAATTGGTCAACTTCTTTGAAACAGTCACTAAAGTAATGGACGAGGGGAAGATGATGCACACCAACTACCTTGACCTAGCCAAAGCCTTTGACATTATTCCCCACTCGGGCATAATACATCAACCTGTACGTTATCAGATGGGTAGCTAACTGGCTCACTGATAGAACCCACTCAGTCAAAGTAGGGGAAGCCACCTCTAGCAGTAGATCCGTAATGAGTGGTGTACCCCAAGGATTGGTCTTTAGGGCCTCTACTGTTTGGGATATACACTTCTGAGGTGCAAGCCAAAACCAGTGGTCTGTGGCTGACCAAGTTTGCAGACAACTGCAAGTTGGGTGCTGACTTAAATTCCCCTAATGATGTGAACCTCCTCCAAGAGGGCCTTAACCAAACTAATGACTGGTGCCAGAAGCATGGCATCAAACTGAATGCCAAGAAATGCATCATTATCCCCTTTGGGGAAAATGGCATCCCCACTAATCTTTCCTTATCAGGCCCATTATTGAGTACAATGCCCCCTTCTGCATGTACCTTGCCAAGCACATGCAGAAGTTGGAGAGACCACAGAGGTTCATAACCAGGAAAATCCAGGGTCACAAACACCTATTCTATACAGACAGCCTAAAAGTCCTGTCCCTCTACTCAGTCTCATACATTAATAGAACTTGTTGGTGGGATAGATTTGTGTCCCAAAGACTCCCCCATTTGTGGAATAGACTCCCTTTCCATGTCAAACAGAGTACCTCTCTAGCCCTCTTTAAGAGGAACCTGGACGACTGGATGGAAAACAGAAAATACACCCCTGGGATCCCTCCTGTGTCCCTGCTGGACAGGGGAAAGAGGTGCTGACATTTTATGGGAAAATGGGCGAAATATTTGGCTAGGCTTATAAGGGCCTGCAGGCCAGTAGCCTAGTATCATCCTATGAACCTATGAACTTAAACTCTTTAGCACAAACTATTTTTATTGTGGTAGTATTCTTTAGGTTCTAGGTCTTAAACTAAATTTTGTTAAGTCACAGTGAACACAGTAACTATTAAGTTTGTAATATTTTGTAAACAACTCACAATTGTCTCAGCAACCATTAGTTACACACATACTGTTGACAGCATTTTGTTCATTCAGCTGAGATCTTTCATGTGAGGCTAAACAGTTCTGTCTGTGCTACTTGGATGTCAGGATGTTTAGAAAAATGACACTTATGACAATATAAATAGATATTACATGAACAGCAATTCATTTACCTGCACTAGACAAAGATCAATTATCAATACAGTTGTGTCTGCCATTGTGTAAGCTTTAAGATGAAATATTTTAATACCTTATACCCAATTTTAGAATTACTGATGCAAATATGAACAAGCAATACTTAATGCCTAGAGGTGTCAGCAAGAGGTAACTGCAGAAGTACATGGAGGTGTCACCCGGTTGTAATTAGTTAAAATGGGCTTTGTATTATATGACTGGAAGACTGCAATGGTCATCTCCCTTCATAAAGGAGGATCTTCAGCAGACCCTGGAAACTAAGGACCCATTAGTCTGACTAGTCTTACTTGCAAAGCCATGGAAAGAATTACCATGGCAATTATTAATAAGGATATTAGGACACCTCCAGAAACTGGATCCATCCCAGTTTGGCTTTGTCAAAGATAGGTCATACTTACTGAATCTGGTGAACTTCTCTGAAAAGGTCACTAAGGCAATGGATATGGAGATACCTGTACATACTGTCTACATAGATCTGGTTAAGGCATTTGATGCAATACTCCATTCCAGCATTGTCAACAAACTTATGGAACTAGGTATAACTCCCTTTACAACTTACTGGCTACATAAATGGCTCACTGACAGGACTCAGCAGGTTAGAATTGCTGAGGCTACCTCCACAGAGGGGGGCAGTCTCCAGTGGAGTTCCCAGGGCTCTGTGCTAGGCCCACTTCTTGTTGACATCTACTTCTCAGATGTCAAAGCCAATGTTAAAGGCCTCTGGATAACCAAGTTCACAGATGACTTTAAAGTAAGAGAAGTCATTGACTACCCCACAGAGGAGAATACCCTTCAGGAAGGTCTAACTTAGACAAAGACATGCTGCCAAAGCCACGGCTTAAAACTCAATCTCAAGAAATACATTATAGTACCTTTTGGGAAGCTGGCCACACCAGGTAACTAACTAAATCATCAATAAAATACCCCTAAAAGTTGATTTGCTAGTCAGGGATCCGGGAACTTATGTAGAAAGCAACCTAGACTTCAACCAAAAAAGTGTCAGAGGTAGTTAAAAAAAATCCTTCTATGTTGCTTAACTTACAAGCAAGGGCATGGCATCTAAGTCTTGAGAGGTCATCATACCACTGTACTCGGCCCTCATCAGACCCACCACTATAGAGTATAATGCCCACTTTGATATGTACCTGACCAGACACATGCAGCAACTGTAACGTCCACAAAGGTTCCTTACAAAACGGATACACGGATTAAACACAAGTCCTACGCTGACTGCCTCAAAGCCCTGTCTCTTTACTCAGTATCATACAGACTTCTGAGAGGTGATCTTTACCTGGCATACATGGCATCCAGGGCATATCTGAGCCCAGTTTTGATGAACCGTTTGCACATCTGCAAAACAAAAAGCATCCGAGCTACTAGATTAAAAGACCTACATTTTGCTTGCAACATAAATAGGACATGCTGAAGAGACAGATATGGTTGTCAGAGAATACCCATTCTCTAGAACAGGCTCCCCATCCATATGAAACAGAGTTCCTCCCTAGTCCTATTTAAGTACAACATGGACCACTGGACAGGTAATTGGAAATTCACCCCTGGTCTGGCACCTATGTATCTGATGGACAGAGGCAGTCAGTAAATCACCCCCTTTATAAATCAAATTTCTGGGTTACATTTGGGTTGCACGGCTAGGGTTATAAGGGCTCTAGTGGTCGTTAGCCTACCATACACCCATGAATCCTACATAAATCAAATTTGTGGGCTACATTTGGGTTGCACGGCTAGCGTTATAAGGGCCCTATTGGTCATTAGCCTACCATATACCCGTGAACCCTATATAAATCAAATCTGTGGGTTACATTTGGGTTGCACAGCTAGGGTTATAAAGGCCCTAGTGGTCGTTAGCCTACCATATACCCATGAACCTATGAATCAGTGGATCACACAACAAATCAAGAATTGCTATTTTTGTAGGACTGCCTCATATTTTACATACATTTGTGTATGTGATCAGTGTACTACCTCAGTAAATAAATGTAAAATAAATGTAAAATATTATTTTCTGTTTAACAGGCTTGTGGCATTGTTGGGATTGTCAGTCACTCACAATCTTAATAATACACCAGGTCCAATTGGATGAACTGTCCTCCTTGCTGTTTTACATCATCCTTTCCTAAGGTGCCAAACAGTACTGCAGTTATAATATAAACTTAATTAGGCACCAACATTCTACTTAAAATACAGCAGAAATATCTATCAAAAATCTAACAAATGCTGCTCACTGCTTCAGATACAGTGCAAACAAAACACTGAGCATATTAAAACCAAAAAAGTAAAAAGAGTGTTTCTAAATTAAAATCAGAATTGTTGGTTTGCTCAGGACAGTAAACCGGTCAACTGCCATTGCATTTCTAATGAATGTACGCAAAAGTCTCCAGGAGTAAGCAATCTTTTTAAATTGTTATTTTAAAGAGAACATGCCCATAAAACAACAACGTGTCTAATGCATTCACTTTACATGGCTTGCATACTTTCTGCATCCCATACTGATCTGCCAGTGGCTACTAATAATTAGCAATGTGAGGGCCAGGAGAATGTTTCACCTTCAGTACTGTTCTAGAATGCAACATGCTGCTCAGTTCTTATGGGATGATGTTTTCAGATCATATAGACAGCTTTCTTTGTTCCTAGTGGTGTCTTCTTCAAAAATATGTGTTTTATCTTAAGGGGCTTTAGCACGTACCATGCCTTATCTGAGGGAATCAGCCAACCACCAGTGAAAAGTGGTGCACAACTATTTATGACTGCACAATAGTAACAACTCAAAATGGAGCAGTCACTCTTACTCTCAAGCAGGGGATGTGTCCTCAACTAAAAGGTATACGTTTCCCATCCCCAGTCAGTACAGACAGCATATCAAGCAAGCCAGTATCAGTTTGCTAGCCACTTCAAGATGTCTGCCTCACCTTCGGAGTCAAGACTTTGCACGTCAGCATCGCATACTTAGCATATGTAGAAAAAAAATTGAATTTACTGTCACCAATGTTCCTGCTTATATCAAAGAAACATAATGGGCACAACAGCTCTTTCACTAGCTCCAAGTCAGCATGCCATATGCAGACCCCCCCCCATTTGTTTTCCAGCACCGATTGCTACAAACTCCATGTAGAAACAGTGATTTTCTCATACGCAAATTCTAAGATGCCATAAAGTGTTTCACAACTGTGATGTAATTATGTATGACTTTTTTTTACATTTCCTTAAGGAATGATTTGGTAACAGAACCTTACCAAACAGAAGCATATACAATACTTAATCTATCTTCTGCACAGTTTATTTAAGCACTGCACAGCTGGAGCAGTGAGTGAATATGTGTGTGTGTGTGTGTGTGTGCGTGTGTGTGCGTGTGTGTGTGTGTGTGTGTGTGTGTGTGTGTGTGTGTGTGTGTGTGTGCTCGCGTACTTGTGCATGGGTATGTGTGCTTCTGATATACATTTGCTAAAATCATCTAGCATGTGCTCTGCCAGGTTTTCATACCTGAAACTAATTGCGGAGGTGCTAAATGTAGCGATGCCATGCTTAGAAAACATGAACTTGCTGAATTTCAGCTCTTTCACAGCACCGCTAGATGTTCCTGCAAATAAAACAGCTTGTGAGAAAAACCTTATACATACCAACTGAAAATAAATGTAGCTAGAACGATCCTACTGCAGACACACACACACACACAAATACCTTTCATGTGGGGTGTTGCAAAAAATCCTTTACAGACTTAATTCCCATCCCACAAAACTAATAGCAAACAAAGCATAACATATATGAACATAAAATAATGACAGGGGTAGTAAAATCTTAACAAACATGGTTGCATAAAGCTTAGGTACACATAACAGATCTTAAGCAGACATTTTTATCAATTGACAAAAGAAAGAAGGAAAATGCAGATTCCACTGAAAAAAATGTTCAGCGTAGTAGCAGCAGACTTCTAATCACAACAATGATCAAGCCTAGCCATCTAACAGTTTTTAAATACTTCTCAAAGCAGAAAATAATGACATAATGTGACCTACGCACAGCATTTCGTTCTCTTTTTTTTTTTCTGGGCAAGAGGCTTTAGTGTAATACATGCATAGAATACATGAAGAGGCACATAACAACATGCTTTCAAAGATTTAATACCATTCAGAATTAATTTTTTGCACCATGCAGTACATACTGCCTCATATTTCTCTCTCTCCACCATATTGCTACAGTCCTTCACCAAAAAAGTAAATATCAGGCTTTGACAAGTGCTTGCTTATCTGCATCACTCCCTCTCATCTTAAACCAAAGGCTTTTGAAATCTTATACACTAACATTATCAAAGATAAATTTGTAAAACACTCTACAAACCACAAACTAATAGAAACAAAGCCACGAGCTGTAAAAACGGACACTCGAACTTTATTTACTGATTAAGCGCTTTCGTCTACAAATGTTGAGACTTCTTCAGAATATTTAATACATAAAACAACAGTCATGTTATACACAAGGTACACACCCCTCTTCCTACCATGTGACCACTAATACTATCATTAGTATATTAACTGCAACTCACCTTTTTTCCTTTTTTTTTAACATTTCAATACAAAAAAAAATTCCACTTACTAATCATTGTAAAAAAATTAAATAAGTCACACCAAGAACACTGTCAATGAATGTGAAAGTTAAAACTCCTTAAATAATGAACATGGCCTTTAATTGTAAAGCACTATTAATAGAAATAACATCATTCAGGCCAGGAAACACTAAAGCATGACATTTCAGTTGCCATTTAATTTCCTTAAACTCTAAAAAGACATCAGATGGTCCACCTGATCTATTACAGTAAATTAAAAAAAAAATGAGATGGATTATTTGTAATATGTCTGTATAAAGCGTTTTTCTCATCGTTCTTTTTAATGTTATATTAAAAAAGTATTTTGGCTTTTCCCGGTTAGGGGTCGCCACAGCGGAACTCTCATCCACTAATGATTGGCAGTGGATTTTTAAGGTGCCGAGTTGCCAGCCCGATGCCCAACCTTCAAAGAAGGCGTGCCCATTCACGCACGCACCTACCTGCATGTCTTTAACGTCACTCGACCGCGGGGAGGACATGCAGACTCCACACGGAATGCGCTCCAGCCGAGAATTGAACGGGAGAACCTCTTGTTGTGAGGCGACAACGCTAACTGCTGCACCACCGCGGCCTTCTTTCTGATGTTATATTGATGCTGGTAAATTCTTTCCCTCAAGCTTCTGATGATCTTGTCAATACAGACACCTTTACATAACTGGTACTTTGCCATGTAAATCACACCTTTGGAACCACAACAATATTTCCTTGATAGTTTAATACTTGATCCCGGACCTAAATTAATAATAATCCTCTCCAGGGCATGTTTACACTGTCCACACCATCCACATTTAACCATCCCGCCTCCATTTCTTGTTACCAATGGTCTTTCGATCAAGGTTTTTAAAACATGAATCCTTCCTATTTACATTTTGAGGAAATTAGATCAATTATTACTAAAAAACTGGAGTATTTTTCTAGTTAATCAGGACAAGTCTGAAAAGGTGGGTAACCACCGAGGATAGTTTATAGGAAGGATTCATGTTTTAAAATCTTGACTGAAAGACTGCTTGCCACCATCAATACCAGAAAGAACGATGAGAAAAACGCTTTCTAATGATAGTATTAGTGGTCACATGGTAGGAAAAGGGGTGTGTACCTTGTGTATAAAATGACTGTTGTTTTATGTATTAAGTATTCTGAAGAAGAAATCTCTTACATTTGTAGACAAAAGTAAATAAAAGTGACTGTCCGTGTATACAGCTCGTGGCTTTGTTTCTATTATCAAAGATAAAACAATGCAGGTGAAACGTGAAAGACTGAAGTATAAACATAGAAAAAAATCCCATTTCATTTCAGTGTGACCAACCTGACCTTTGTTCATTCAATAAACATCCAAATTCATTCAGAACCTTTTTGCCACACAAAGCATTTTTGGGGAGATATATATATATATATATATATATATATATATATATATATATACATATATATGTATATATATATATATGTATATATATATATATATATATATATATATATATATATATATATATATATATGTATACATATATATATATATATATATATACATATATAAATATATATTTATATACATATATATATATATATATATAAAATATTGTTTGCAAAACATTATTTCATTAGTATTTTTTTCACACTTCCTGTAAAGTTCAGACAAAGTAGATCCCCATGACCTGAAATCTCACAGTACCTATTGTTCACTCCAGTGATAACAACATAAAACATCCAGTTCACAGAACCAAAGCTTCATCTGTTCATGGCAAGAATATACAGTTGTCATACCACAATACACCACTGTCTTGACCTAGAATTCTTTGACGCGATTGACAGGATATATAGTTTGACAAGTCAGTTGTAGTTCAGTGTTTTAGTCTATAGCAGACTTCAACATACAAATGTAGCACAGTCAGTCAGACAATAAATCACCAAATAAATGCAGTCGCACTCAAGTAAAACCAAATAAAAACTTAATAACATTCCTTGTAAAGTGTATAATGCTTTTTATTCTCCCATGGCAGACAACTATTTGTGTTAAATCAGCGTTACTGTACTGTGTGACAGTCACTATAAATAAAATGTCACTCTGCTCTAATTTGCTTTTACTTGAAAGTGACTGCATTTATTTAGTGATTTGTCTGACTGACTTGTGCTGCATTTGCATGTTGAAATCTAATACAGACTATAGAAAACACCTGATTACTACAAACTGTCAAACCATATACCCCAACTATTGTATCACTGGAATTCAAGGTCGCATGATATGGAATTAGGAAGTAAATGGATGACTGTTCAACCTACAGTAAAGACCATTACATATTTATTACACTTAATAAGCATAGTTCCAGTAAAGTAACTGAAGTAAAGTCTAGGTATTTTATAATCAGAAAGCCCATTTTACATAACACGAGGATAATTACAACAAAAAGAAACTGCAACAAATATGTTTTAAATGATATTTAAACATCATGTTGGATTTAAATTAACAACTTTAGAAATTTCGGTACTTACGTATTATCGCAACCACATCTGGAATGGAATGAAACGCGAACGCATGGTATTGCTGACTGACTGCAATGCTCGGTGATTTAAATGAGTGAGTGCAATGCTCAGTGATTTTTGGGTTAGTCCAGCGGGACTGAAAGGCAATCGGTAACACCTGTCATTTACTGCATGTTGGGATACCATCCTTATCATCAGAAACTGACAGGGTATACTTTTTCTCAGCTGAAGCATCAGATGCACTATTACATTGATTTAATTGTTGCCATGTTGAAAGGGTGAGCTGTTCGCTCACTTTACATGATTATCTGAAGTGGGTTGTGAAGTTATATGGCGATGACTTCCGTGTGTAAAACATATGGTAGCTGACATGTTTATGTTGTGGTTGTGATTGTGAAGGTTGCAGTCAGACTTCATTTCCTTCAGACAATAAATGGGAACAAAAATCCTGTTCTACACACGTTGGAAGTTTGCAAAAAATAAATATTTCAAATCTCCTCCTATTTTGGCTGTGTGTCACTGCATTGTTTCCCTGTTTGCCTAGAATGTTTGCGGCTACTTTTGGCCATTCATGGCTCGGGCTACTTTTATATGTCAGTCGTACGTTGGCGATGGAATTGTTACTCCTCACCTGTCAACATCTTTCTCATTATCAGAGAAATACCACACACACACATATAGGCAAGACAGGTTTATAAAACTTTACAAAGAAAATAAATAGTGTAATGAATCATTTCTGACAAAATAATGTTAAAAATGTTGGCGGTACCCGAAGGACATGTCAATATTTCAACAGTGAGTTGGTTGCAATGAGGTTGCGATAATACGCAAGTACTGAAATTTCTGTGTTAATATTTATAATAAAGAAAATAAAGATAGTCCAGCTGAAAAAGAGAATGTGTTAGTCACAGAAGACCTGACAAAAGGCAGGCAAGCAAATCACGATATTAATGCTGTATAAACAGTTCAGACTCCCCTCCCTTGACAAACTGCAACATGTATTAATGCAGACAATATAGACCTTCACTGTATAACTTTTAAAAGAAGACTAGAAACTGCTATGAAATATGCATAAAATACTGCCTATGCCTAGATGTGTTATATGACTAGTACTGACTACAAGAAGAAATTAAACTGTTACCAGGAATGTAATGAGCCACTGCCAAATAAATACATAACTTCATAATGCAGCATTCAGTTTAACTGACAGATGCAATACAACCACAAAATAACCTCACAAAATGTAAAAATAAATAACTAAAAATAAAAAAAAAGTTTATTTACTCATGGAAAAGAATTCAGGGGGTCACTCAAAGGCCATACAGTGACAATGAAAAAAATGACTAATGAAGTGATCAAAGATATCGGTGCCTATTTCAACAATAAAGCAAAGAAAACAGCCAAGTACAGTCAACAGAGTAACAGACCTTATAAAGGCATAAACAAACTTAGAAAAATCATGTTTAAAGTAAAATAAATTAGTGCAAATTATGGGGAACTGTCCTAGATTAGTATGGCAAGTAACACCATGCATAATATGCACTGACTTACAGCACATATTAGCTGGTGAATAAATAACAGGTCTTAACAGATGAAAACACTTGCATTTTCAGTACAACACTGTGAGTCCTTGAACAAGACAGCACATCTCCACATTAAGCAGTATGATAAAGAAGGAACTGCAGAATATTATGTAAACAGTTAGGGCTTATAGATTAAAGAAACTAGATGGGGACAAGGAGTACTACAAATGAGAAGGCAGTGTCTTGGAGTTGTCATTCAGCAAGATAAGAGAGTAAGTACTCTTCATAAGACTTACGTGCGCGTGTGTGTGTGTGTGTGTGTGTGTGTGTGTGTGTGTGTGTGTGTGTGTGTGTGTGTGTGTATGTGTATGTCTACACAGCTGGAGACCCAGAGACAGTGACAGAGATTTCTTCAGATGACACATCTCCAACAGACTTTATAGCCAAAAATTAGGTAACGAACACTGACAGTGAAAAACAGACAACTAAAGTAAATTCAGAATGTAGTGCTCAACAGTAACATGCATTTAGCATCCTGCTACACGGAGTCAACATGAATGCCTACATCAGAAGTCAGTGTAGACTGTCAAATATGAGGACACAAAAGCATCTCCAACCGGCATTACGCTAAAAGATCTACTGGCTTGAGGCTGTGTATATTGCAAAGTTTCTTAAATATTTCCTCACATTCCAATAGGAGACATTAAATTGCTAAGTGCTTTGTCAAAAAAACATTGCATTTACATGCCTAAGGGTAATTCAACTTTCTAACAAGGAAATTATAACCTGAAATTCGTGTTCAATCTCCCTCAAATGGCAAACTGTGTAAAAAAAAAAAAACTAACAACGAATTGTCAGATACTTAACTTTACTGGCACAATAAAGTTAAAGTCTCCATACTTACTATCAGTGGAAAACATAGCAAAGTTGGATCCTACTGACTTTTACTGGTATAATTAAGGGCAGTAAAAGGCATAATAAAGAAAGAAAAGTGAGTGACTTGCCTTCCTCCCATGTTAATGATTTTTACTCTTCAGGCTTCAAAAGAGTTTGAAAATACATGGGAGTCCGAAACCAAAATGCTTTGAAAATAGAAGAGAAATGCATGACAGTTTTTGCTTCGCTGGCATTGAAATTACTTCTGGAGATTCCAAGTTTTAGTAAAAGGAAAACTATGTTAAAATATTCATCCTGTCCCTACAGATCCCCCTATATCAGTCCAGCCTTAACCCCCATCACTGACACAGATGCTACTTGACTAAGGGCAGAGACAGGTCAAATTCTTTTGAGTTCCCTGACAAGACAGACAAGATGCAACGTTTGATGTCTGCAACACTGCATCTTAAGTATAAAAACATTCATTAAGTATATGGAGTAGTGCAGAAACTGATATCAGAATAAGTTACTCTGAAATAATCACTTGCTGGAAAATGCCCAGGGGCACTGATTTACATTTTTTTAAATGAAATCCCATTCTCAACAGATGAAATATTGAAATTATATATATCCAGATATTAAGTGTGACTTCCATTCATTACAAGTGATTTCATTATAATGTTTTTACTTCATTTACATACATGAAAAATTAAAACATATTCTAGGTACAGATCACTTGATAAAACAAGATAACAGTACTATAAGTAGACAATATGAGAAGAAATACAGGTTGTGGTGAATGAGTGATCAGGCCTAAAATGCCACATTCCACGAAAATCACAGTTTTCCAATACAGGGTTCAGATTTGGGATTTACTAGTATCTTTCACAGAAAAAATGGAAAATGAGTGTGCCCCCATTTACAGAGTTCTGTATTCAGGTGATGGATGTGAATAAAAGCTCGCTATCACACAAGTAAGTGATAGCCTAGTACCTACCTATGAACTAGTTGTTATCGGCCCAAGGGCCTAAGTAAGCCAAGCCAACAAGGTTCCCTGGCTTACGCCATCCAAGAAAGTTAATTTCCTGTGCCCCTGTCGAGCAGAGTCACAGAAGTGATCCCCGGGGTGTATTTCCTATTTCCCATCCACTCATCAAGATTTTTCTTGAAAAGTGCAAATGAGGAACTTTGCTTGACATAGATGGGTAGCTTGTTCCATAGTATAGGAAGTCTCTGGGACAGGAATCTATCCCTCCAGCATGTCCTGTTTATTGTGGTGACAAGGTTTAGGTCCCTAGAGCATGTAGCTCAGAGGGCTTGGGATTTCTTTAGGTGTAGCATGTCCAACAGTTCTGGGTTTAACATAGCTTTATATGTTAGGCAGAGATCTCTTTGGAGTAGGCGATATGCTACAGAGTAAAGCTAGAGTTTTTTGAGACGGTCAATGTAGGGCATTTGTTTGAGGCCAGTAATCCCCTTTGTGAGGTACTTCTGTGGCCTTTCCAGCTGCTGCAGCTGTCTTGTGAGGTACATTCCAAAACGGGCGTTGTACTCTATAATGGGTCTAATGAGTGCCGAGTAGAGGGGAACAATGACCTCTTTTTTCTGGATGAGAACCCTTTTGTGATGAGGTGTGCCACATAGAAGAAGTTCCTGACTACTGTGGCGATGTGACTATCAAAGGAGAGACTACTGTCCACCTGGGTCCCAAGGTCTCTTTTCACACATTCGGCATTAAGTAGACTGCCATTTATGTGGTAGTTCATGGGTACAGAGTTTTTACCAAAGGGGATGACAATGCACTTTTTGGCATTGAGCTTGAGGCCAAGCCTCTGACACCAAGCATCTGTCTCAGTGAGGCCCTTCTATAGGATGTCCACATCATTTGGGGACTCGACTATGGCTCCTAGTTTGCAGTCATCTGCGAACTTCATTACCCAGAGGCCTTCTGTGTTAGCCTGTACTTCAGAGAAGTAGATACCAAACAGGACAGATCCCAGGACTGAACCCTGTGGTACTCCACTTGTCACTGGTTTGAAGTCAGACTTGGAGTCTGCAACTTTCACAGTGTGGGTTCTGTCAGTGAGCCAGTTGGCAACCCATCTTGTGATATAGGGATTTATACCTAGTTTAGTGAGTTTAGCTATAATTCCAGAGTGGGGGATGGTGTCAAAAGCCTTGGAGAGGTCAAGATAGGCTGTGTGAACCACCTTACCCTCGTCTACGGCTTTAGTGACTGCCTCAAATAAATTGATCAGGTTCAGAAGGCATGATCTGCCTTTCACAAATCCGAACTGGGTGGGGTCCAGAGTTTGGAGGTTACCAATGTTGTAAGGCATTTCCAGCTCTCAGCATCATCATCATCATCATCATCATCATCATCATCATCTTTCGGCTGTTCCCATTAGAGGTCGCCACAGCAGATCATCTGTTTCCATTTCTTCCTGTCCTCTGCATCATGCTCTGTCACACCAACCACCTGCATGTTCTCTCTCACCACATCCATAAACCTTATCTTAACCTTTTTCAGAGAAAATACTGTTCCTACGGATCCAGCAGGATAAAAGATTATCTGGGATGAGAAAATTTGTCACATCCTGTGATCAGTATCAAAGCACCAGCTATGAGACTGCTTAACCAAGAAAGGAGCTTCACCATTTCTTCACTGTGGGGTCCATGTTTACCCATCAAATGGCATGTTCATCGAACTCTAATCAATGAAACTTTCTTTAATCGAAAGGCCATATCATTGTAAAGATTTACACTGAATAATGATAGTTGGCCAACATATAAGAACCTGGATGTAGTACTTACTTATCGGTAACTTAGGTATAAGGAAACCTGCCTTTTCCCCAATGCGGTGCGATCTCGGAGTTGGTATATATAATCAGCGCAGGGTGCAGCCCCACCAGACACTCCTTATGTGGGGGGCTGTGCCACCCCCACACCCCGCTAATTATATACACAGGGTAATGAAATAAAAATGAGACACTGGTGCTTTCCCACCTATCTGTTGAAAAGCATGGAATTTAAGGAATGGGTAGTGGAAATTATTCAGGAGGTATTACAGAAGACAGAAACTTCTGAAAATATAGATAGGGAGTGAGACAAAATTAAAATGAAATTTAAAAATAGGGTGGAAATAAAACAAAAGGGAGATTTGGTAACAATAATTATTTAGAGGGACTGACAAATATAAAAGTATTGCAGAATAAGGGGGGATCTCACTGAACAAGAAGAGGATCAACTGCAGAATGCTCAGCAGAAAATAAGGGATTACCTTTATAATATGCAAGAGTTTAGAAAGACTCATGTTAAGCAACTGTTTTTTGATAATATTTGATTATCGGTAACTTAGATATAAGGAAACCTGCCTTTTCCCCAATGCGGTGCGATCTCGGAGTTGGTATATATAATCAGCGCAGGGTGCAGCCCCACCAGACACTCCTTATGTGGGGGGCTGTGCCTCCCAAACACCCCGCTAATTATATACACAGGGTAATGAAATAAAAATGAGACACTGGTGCTTTCCCACCTATCTGTTGAAAAGCATGGAATTTAAGGAATGGGTTAATATTTAAGGATTGCACCTTGGCTAACTAAAGATACCAAAACTAAAATTAAGCTTAGAGACCAGGCCTGGGCAAAGTGGCGTACCACCAAAGAACCCCGAGATCACATCAAATTTCAGCAGCTTAGAAACTCAACAAAAGCAGATACTACCCGAGATAAAAAGAATTATTTCCATCATCTTCAGGACAAGCACCAAAATAATCCAAAGACGTTTTGCGCAGGTTTTAATAACCTCCTTTATTCTGGGAAATCAACTACCCCCACCCCGGAAAAACTTATAGGTCAAGATCCTGAAGTAATAGCTAACTCCTTTAACTCTTTCTTCACTGAGACCGTTCAGGCACTAGCCAGTCAGTTACCTACTTCTTCTACCTCCTTAACCAGTCCTACTGGAAAAAATCTACCCGCCTTTAGTCTTCAACCAATATCCACCTCCTATATTAGAACTCTATTAAAGAAACTCAAACCATCCTCCCTATCGGCTGATCGTCTCCCAGCCGAACATCTACAACTAGCATCTGACCGTAATTGCCTATCCCATCTCAATCCTGATAAATAGAACTATCACTGAGGCCACCATCCCTTCAATCTGGAAAATATCATACGTCATACCACTTCACAAGGGAGGCGTCTCTACGGAAACATTAACTATAGACCTATAGCAATATTGTCGCCTATAGCAAAAATTATGGAAAGGTGTGCTCACAAGCAACTCCTACACTACCTTACCCTAAATAATCTTCTGTCAAAAACTCAACATGGGTTTCGCCCTCATCATAGTACTACCACTGCCCTCCTTTCCTTTGTTGATTCAGTTAACAACAATCGGAACAACAAATTAATCACTTCTGCTCTCTTTCTTGACTTGTCAAAAGCCTTTGATATGGTCAATCACCAACTATTGCTCCACACCCTGAAAACCCTTCACCTCGATAACCTAGTCCTACGTTGGTTTAATGCTTACCTTTCTGGTAGACAACAAGCAGTCCAGTGGCAAAGCACACTATCTCACTTGCTACCAAATACCATTGGAGTTCCCCAAGGCTCTATACTTGGTCCCCTTCTCTTCTCTGTATTCATAAACGACCTACACTCAGTCATCCCCAATGCCACCTGCATTCAATATGCAGATGACTCCACCCTGATCTGTTCTGATGTCTCTCTCCATAATCTCCAAGTAGTCACCCAACACTGTTTTGCTGCAGTTGAAAAATGGTTCTCTGAACGGAAACTCATTTTAAATCCCATAAAAACTAAGCTACTTCTTATCTTCCCCACTTCTGGAACCCCCTTAGGCCTATATCCACCACATTCTAATAATATGATCTTTCATGTTCAATCCATCAACGGTAACATCATCGAGCCTGTCACCAACACCAAACTACTAGGTGTTACTATTGACCACAAGCTCAAATTCGATGTTCACATTAGTCAAACTATTAAAACAGTAAACAAGAAACTAGGTTCCTTGTACAGAATCAAGAACTTTCTTACTCCGTATACCAAACTAACTATAGCACGGTCACATCTTCTCTCCACCCTACTGTATGCCTCCCCTGTCCTATCCTTCCTCAATAAAAATGAGCTCAACAAACTCTCAGTTGTCTATAACCATATCGCTAGATTTGTCATTGGTTCACCTTACCGTACTCATCACTGCCACAAGCTAAAGAAACTTGAATGGTTAGAATTACCTAACCTTCTTAAATTCAACCAACTTACGGAAGCATTTAAAATAATTAAGGAACCAGAAAAAAAACTCTCCCTGAACAAACTCCTGACTCCCTACTCCAACCTTAACTGCCTCCGATCTTCTAATAGTGTCCTGGTACAAACCATGAAATCAAATAACTCAGGAGGTGATGCTATCTACGCAAATTCTATTGGAAGGCTCTGGAATTCCCTTCCTAATAACCTAAGACTGTCAACTTCCCTCAGCCAGTTTAAAACTAGTCTCAAGTCTCTGCTTAAGTCCCACTGGCTATGCCCTTGTGACAATCCTGGCTGACCATACAACTGCCTACCACTCACACACAATTATCTAATGGACTCTTCACCTTAAATCTCTCTAGATCACTTTAAACCTATTCTCCAAACACGTTTGTCCCTCATAGACTGCCCCCCCCCCCCGTATAACCATAGAATTGACCTGTGAAAGATCATATATCCTTCTCCCTGGTGATCTTAAGCTCAAACCTCATTACTTATTACCTACCTGTATATCTGGGTATTTACTCATCATGTATTTGTGGTATTGAATAGAGTGTATTTGTTAATAAGTACCTCTGAACTCTGTATACTATTATTGCTGCTTATGTTGTTTTATGTAGTGTTATTGTTTCTTTTTATATGTGGAGCTTTTCTCCCCGGGTCTCTGCTGAAAAGGGATATGTATCCAGTCGGACTAACCCGGTAAACAAATGTAAAATAAAAATAAATAAATAAATAAATAATAACTCTAGAACACAAAAAAGTTTAGCATGACTCGGGCAACAGAATGTAGAAAGGGCTGTCACCAAGCTTAGGGAGCCTATAACAAGGAAGATAACAAGGGATCCTATAGAAGTATCAGAAATATTTCGGAAATTCTACGAAAATCTGTCTAAAGCAGAAAAATATGGAAATCAAGAACAGGTACAAAATGAAACTGTTTATGGAAGAATTAAATATGGTAACGTTAGAAGTAGAGGAGGCTCAATTACCAACAATTAAAATAGGAGGAGATGAAATAAAAATGGTGATGTATACCCAAACTACAGGAAACTCCCCAGGAATAGATGGTATTCCTGTGGAAATTTGGAAGTTATGAGGGGAAAAAAACTAATAAAGAAATGGAAGGGTTTCTTTAACAATATTTTAAAAGGAGGAGAAACACCAACATCCTGGAAGAAAGCGGTGATGCCTGTAATACCTAAAGAGGGTAAAGATCCATCAGATCCAGCTTCATACAGGACCATTTCAATACTAAACCATGATTATAAAGTGTTCATGTATACAATGGCTAAAAGAATGGCAAAAGTGATGCCAAACTTGATAGATATGGATCAATGTGGTTTTGTGGAGGGGAGACAAACATTTGACAACATTAACAGAACACTGATGATCCAGAGGGAAGCAGAATGTAAGAAGATACCATTGTTGTTGGTGGGTCTTGATGCAGAGAAAATATTTGACAGAGTATGTTGGGAGTTTATGAGTAGAGCAATGGAAGCATTTGCATTCCCTGATAGAATTATAAGGCTGATTAGGAAGATATATAAGGGATTGGAGGCGAAAATGAAAGTGGATGGGGTCCTCTCTGATAATCTCTGTGAACCAGTCATGGGTGTCCTCTCTCCCCTTTGTTATTTGCATTATATTTAGAACCACTGCCAAAGAAAATAAGGGACTCAGAAATTCAAGGATATAATTGGTATAGTGGTCAGGAAAAGCTGGCTCTATTTGCAGATGATATTATTTTATACCTGACAAAACTAGAAAGGGACATTACAGTGTTGTGGAACATACTGAGACAGTTTCAAACCTTTTCAGGATACAAAATGAATGAAGCTAAAACAAAGGCAATAGCAGTAAATTATGTACCCACATACGAATTGGTTTAGCAATATCCATACTTATGGGGACACGATTTAGGAGTATGGATTAAAAATTCCAGTGTTGAAGCTAAGGATACGTGGGAAGAGCCTAAACAAACGATAACACAAAACTGAGAAAATGGAAGCTCTGCTATATGGGTATCTATAGTAAGATACAAGCAGTTAAAATGTTTTAGTCCTCTTTTAGTCTTACACATAGGTCAGTCGGCAGTGGTGGTGCAGCAGTTAGCGTTGTCCCCTCACAGCAAGAGGTTCTCCAGTTCGATTCTGGTCTGGAGCTCCTTCTGTGCTGAGTCTGCATGTCCTCCCTGCAGTTGAGTGAGTTTTAAAGACATGCAGGTAGGTGTGTAAGTGTGTGTGTGTGTGTGTGTGTGTGTGTGTGTGTGTGTGTGTGTGTGTGTGTGTGTGTGTGTGTGTGTGTGTGTGTCTGTGTGTGTTGCTTCTCTGAAGGTTGGGCGCCGGGCTGGAAACTCAACACAGTAAAAACACCACTGCCAATCAATCTGAGGACCGATGATCCAATGTGGCGACCCCTAACCAGGAAAAGCCGAAAGACATTGCTTTAGCCTTACACACACGTCAGGCATATTTTTATCAACCAGAGGAGAAGTTGTGGATAGCAATTAATAAAGGGCTGAAGGGTTTTATCTGGGAGGTGAAGATGGCAAGAGTCAACTGCGATAAATTTATTCTTCCAGTAGGACAGGGTGGATTGGGATTACCTAATTTGAAGGGGATTACCTAATTTGACACATTTAAGCAAACAAGAAACAAGCAGAAAATTATAATTGAAAGTGGAAAGAGATGATGATAAAACAGGGGGGAAGCTCAAGAAACAAGGACAGACTGGGATTTTTGAAGCAGTCCTTTAAGGAGAATAACAATAACCATACAGAATATTACATCCATAAAGTAGCATAAAGTATTCTAAGAACTAAGCTAACACAGGAATGGAGAAAGGAGATTTTTCAATAGGGATGACTGCGAGTAGCGGAACAGAAAATAGGCAAGAGGGGCATGAAAGACCTACTCTGGTAGAGTTTTTAGTCAAACCTAGAAGAGAAGCTGCTGTTAAAAAGGGATAATTAGTACAACATATAAAACACTGCATGATAACTATAAGTTTCAAACAGAGGAGGTCAGAAAAGACTGGGAAGAGAGACTGGAAAACCAATTTACAAGGAAACAACGGCAGGTCATATGCATGGTTCCCAGCTACGCAATAAAGTCTAGAAAGTTTAGGATTTTTGCTTGGAAGTGTTTGTATAAGTATTTTTACACCCAAGCAGACTTCAAGGAATTTTTCCCCAGTAGACAGCAAATGTTGGAGGTGTGATGGGGAACAAAGAGATAACTGGGAACATGTTTTTTTGGGGTGTAATTAGCTGGCAGATTTATAAAAATCCCTACAGAGCACTCTGTCAAAAATACTGGGGAAGCAAATGTCTATAACTAAGGAAATGATTCTTTTGAGCTGAAGCAAGTGATCTAAATTGACTAGACGTAGAATGGCATAATTAACTTTAATTCTGCTGGCTGCCAAAAAAAACAATCACTAGAAAATAGGAATCAAACTCTAAACCAACTGTATTTCAGGCACTGAATATTGTAAAAGATAAAAGAACTGGAAGATGGATGTTTAGAAAAGGGAAGGTGCAAATTACACAGAAATAAAAAGAATTTGTGGGAACAATGCATGCAGAATAACGTTCAGGAGGAGATTAGGTTTATGAGAAGGCTGAAATTGAGCGATTTACATAATGCTGGACGAAAAGACACTTGTTATAAAGAAAGAAAACTTGTAAAGAATAATGTTTGTAAATAGAAACGTTAATATGAACTGTTTTCTTTTCTATTAATGCATGTGAGTGTGTGTGTGTGTGTGTGTGTGTGTGTGTGTGTGTGTGTGTGTGTGCCCGCGCACATGCGTGTATGTGTAAGCTTATGAGTTAAGTGGTATTTTACAAATGTTTAAAAAAATGTTCCCCATGCAAGCATTATTGACAGGCTTGTAAATCAGAATATAGCTATTTATCTTTCTTCCCTACCCTGGACCTGGCTGCTGTGCTCCCTGTCTCGGCGCTTAACCTGCAACTTGTGTTCCTGTTTTGCCCTTACACCAAACATCTGAATTTACCCTGCTAGACGCTACAGAAATTAATCAAAAACTAAAGAATTAGCTACTGGCTCCCTGAGAGACATTTTCCCGATATAAGGTAGCGAAAACTTGTGTTCCTGTTTTGCCCTTACACCAAACATCTGAATTTACCCTGCTGGACGCTACAGAAATTAATCAAAAACTAAAGAATTAGCTACTGACTCCCTGAGAGACATTTTCCTTGATATAAGGCAGCGAAAACTTGTGTTCCTGTTTTGCCCTTACACCAAACATCTGAATTTACCCTGCTGGACGCTACAGAAATTAATCAAAAACTAAAGAATTAGCTACTGGCTCCCTGAGAGACATTTTCCCTGATATAAGGCAGCGAAAGAATGTATGGATACAACTAAGAGTAATATGCAACTATACAAACATAGTAACTTCTGCTAGGTTAGTCAAGCTTCCTAGTCAGGATAGCCAGCAGCCAAGCCCACCCCCTCTTATCTCTTTAAATAACCCCTACTTCCAACTTATATCTTCTATAGTACTATCTGGTCCATCCCAATTCTTGCTCAGCCTGCTAACTCCTGTTGGAGACCTATCTCTTGCAACTAAGTGTCTGGCCACTAGGTGGCTGCTCTCTTTAGGCTTCTGTATACTAACTTCTTACCCTTTGCTATTCGTACCTTAGTACTCTGTTCCCAGTTTTTCTACTACTTCATTACCATCTCTCCTTGTCCTAAGGTATCCTTAATCTCATGCCCTACCTCTAATAGCCTGAATCTCTTCTTACTAGCATCTAGATTTTCTTCCACACTCTCCCACTCCAACTCCCAGACTTACCAGATTTTCCTGCTGAATTCCTCTAACTTCACTGATTGTCTTCCTTGGCAGACTACTCTCTTGTCTCTACCCACTCCATTCGCCCTTCGGGCTCACTCCACTCCCCTACCCTGCCCCCAAATACCACCCGCCCCCACTGCTCCTACATTTATTCCCCTATAGGACACACCCCTCTAGGTCTACCCCTATCATACAGCTCACATCATTAACACCCCCAACCCCCCTTTTTTCAGTACCCACCCACATATACCTATCCCTCATCCCTCCTTGCTCTAATATCCAACCTACCACTGCAACTCAAGTGCTTATAATACCTTATTTTACTTTAAAATGTCTATCTTAATCATTCCCCACAAATTACATTTATTAATCTGGGTCTTTCTCCTTCCTCCTCTAGCCACCACATATCTCTTTACCTCCTATGAATATCCCCTCCACTACAATATTCCCCTACCATCTAAACACACCTCGTCCCCTACATTACCTTTCTCCCAATACTTCCTAAACCTCATTCTCAAACCCAGCTACCTACTAGCTAAATATCATAGACTAGCGCACATTAAGTACACTAACCTAAAAACTGGAAAAGTCTCTAACCTTTACTGTAAACCACAACAGCCAAGACCTTTAATACTCCCCCCCACTCACTATTAGATGGGGACATTCATTCCAACCCAGGCCCCAACTATCCCCTTACCACTGCAATAAACAACCAAGACACAACTAAGACCCCATCACCTACCAAACCTGCTAACTCACTCACTATAGCACATCTCAATATACGCAGTATCAGCAACAAAACTGCTCAAGTTCACGCCCTCCTTCAGGCTCACCCATTCGACATCCTATGTCTATCAGAAACATGGCTAAAACCAACCATTAAAGACAATGAAATCACCCCACCAGGTTACAATATGATTAGACTTGACTGTACTTCCAAAAATGGAGGAGGGGTAGCAATCCCCTACAAGACAGAGCTACAAGTCAGCACAGTAAATCTTAGCATTCCTTTGAACACTACTGCAGAGGTTATTATCTCTAAACTCCAGGTCAACACCTGTAAAGCTATAAATATCATCTGTGCTTATCTTCCCCCAAGAAATATTAGTAATACTCTCGAACATATCCTAAACTGGCTTTCTATCAACCTCCCACAAGAAACCATAGTCCTTGGGGACTTAAATACAGATTGGAACTCCTGTACAAATACTAACCCCACCACACATGTTAACCTATGTGGCTTCTCACAACTTATAAACTTCCCTACCAGAACCAATAAACTCAACAACAAAGATAGTACCTTGGATTGGATACTTACTAATACCCCTCACCATACCTGTGTAACAGGAACCCTTCCAGATGACCTAAGTGACCATTCACTCACATATATTATCAGACACAAAACCAACATAAAATTCATTAATAATATCAGAACAATACGCTCAAAAAAGCAATTTAACCTGGAACTCTTCCAAACAGAACTGAAACAATGTAATTGGACACCATTAACAACTCTCCCTTTAAATGAAGCAGTGGAATACTTTAATTACACATTCTTAGCTATCCTTGACCACCACCACCAACACGCTCTATTAGAATCAAAGCTAAACCAGCCCCTTGGCTTACTAACAATACTAAACAAAGAATCCTACTTCGTAATAGATCCTGGGCAAAATGGCGTACAACAAAAAATCTGATAGACCGCCAAACCTTTAGAGAACATACAAACAGTACAAAAAAGCCATCCTGCTTGACATAAAGAATTATTATCTCCAACTACAACAAACCTCTCTCAAAGAACCAAGAAAATTTTGGAGTAGTATTAACGATCTTCTTTACCCAGGCCAATCAATCACACCCAACCCACAAGGCTCAAACCCAGAGAACCCCACACAAACAGCTAATGCCTTTAATTCTTTCTTCACAGAGACCATCCAAACACTAGCTAATCACCTCTCTCCTGATACATCTAACCTGCCCACTTCCTCTACAAATCCACCCTCTCTATTTCACCTACAACCAGTGTCTACTTCCTACATTTCCTCCCTTCTCCATAAGCTAAAACCTACCACCCCCTCTGCTGACAAACTCCCAGCAGAATTCTTGCAAAAAGGAGCTAAATCCATTGCCTATCCCATTTCCATTCTGATAAATAGATCCATAAATGAAGGAATTGTCCCTTATATCTGGAAAATTTCATACATCATCCCACTTCATAAAGGGGAGAACTCAAAATGACTTTTCTAACTTTCAGCCCATAGCTTTACTATCCCCTATTGCAAAAATTATGGAAAAATGCATCCATAAACAACTACTTAACCACCTACTCCAGTACAACCTACTTGCTAACTGTCAACATTTATTTATTTATTTAAGCGCACCTAAAAACATGCTGGCTATGCCCTTGCAACTCCCACTCTAATATCATCCATCCCATCCAACTACTACCTTTCTTTCCACTCCACTAACTACCTTGATGATAGCAAGCTCAAATGCTCATAAGCCTAGTACTTATTATACAGCAGGAACTTCTCATTACTATAGCAATAACCCACGCCTGGGTGTGGGTAATGCTGGATTTACCCATGGTTGGCGTGGTTTGGTCCCGAGGACGAAGCCCGAGGGACCAAACAAAGCCAACCGTGGGTAAATACAGCATTACCCACACCCAGAAGTGGGTTATTGCTATTATACCATGACATTATTTAAGAAAAGAAACTATTACTTTTCTTAAATAATGGCATAGTATAATGCCTGTTTGCTGCCCTTCGGCAGATGTCTGGCATCCGCGGCAGTTCTGATGTACTGCGCGCCTGCGCAGTACATCAGAGCTGTGGGCAAAAGCAATGGAGAAAGCAAGATCTCTGTTGCTTTTTTTTTACTGTTTCGCTATGTTAAATGGGTTTAACATAGCGAGACAGCTTTAAAATAAGCAACGGAGATGCCCGCTGCTTATTTTAAAACTGTCTCGCTATATTAAACCCATTTAACATAGCGAAACAGTAAAAAAAAAAGCAACGGAGATCTTGCTTTCTCCGTTGCTTTTTTTTTAAAACCTGTCTTGCTATGTTAAATGGGTTTAGCATAGCGAGACAGCTTTAAAATAAGCAACAGAGATCTCCGTTGCTTATTTTAAAGCTGTCTCGCTATGTTAAACCCATTTAACATAGCGAGACAGTGTTTTAAAAATAGAGTTATACTAACGGAAAAAAGTCCGGGCGACCGGACCTTTTTCCATTAGTATAACTCGATTTACAATGTGCACGCTGGCCAATCAGCGTGCACGTTTTGGAATATTAATGGGGGGTCTTGGTATAATACATTTGTTAATGCCTGTTATGTACTTCACAGATAAAGATTCTAGTTGTCTACTGATGTACTATGTTCTTCATCTGTAAATGTTGTAAGTAATTTCTATGTTAAATTGTTAATCGCTATGTAATCCAATGTAACTATTGTCTGTTTATTTTACTGTGGAGCTTTTCTCCCCGGGCCTCCGCTGAAAATGGACCCATGTCCAGTCGGACACTCCCGGTCAACAAATTTAAATAAATAAATAAAATAAATAAATCTTACACCAGGAGCTAGGACCACTATAGCCACAACTCACCTAATATCCACTCTGCTTTACGCCTCCCCAATATATACCAATCTCTGTAAAAACAACCTCAATAAACTAGCAACATCCTATAATAGTATTGCTAGATTTGCTACAGGCTCTCCTTTCAGTACCCATCACTGTTCAAATCTTAAACAATTAAAATGGCTTGAATTTCATAACCTCCTTCAATTTCACCAGCTCACAATAGCCCACAAGACCCTGTATCAACCTAACAATACCCCAATACTCTCTAGCCTCATTACACCTTATAACAATCTCAAAAACCTATGCTCCTCAAACAAACTGTTGATCAATACTACTAAACCCAACAACTCAGCAGGTGACTCCTTGTTTTCTAACTCTGTCGGTAAACTATGGAATAAACTACCCTCTGAAATCACATCTCTGACTTCTCTCTCACTTTTTAAAAAGAGTCTACAACTTTATCTCAATAATCATTGGCTATGCTCTTGTACTACCCCGACTAAAGCTTCTACTATTCACTATACCTCACCCACACCCTTTTGTAACTTTCTTTTGTTTCAGTAAACATTATTACTGCATACTACATATTTGTATATATGTATATTGTACCTTCTCACAAAATCACTGTGAATATTTTGTTTTGTACCACGTAAAAAAAAAAAATAAAATAATAATTTTCTTTTTGTAATATCTATAGTTCTTTACTATCTGTAATAACTGATCTTTTGTAACATTGTATCTACTCTGTATCATGTCTTGGAGCTTTTCTCCCCGGGCCTCTACTGAAAATGGACATGTCTCCAGCTAGACCAGCCCGGTCAACAAATGTAAAATAAAATAAAAAATAAAATATAATGTGATGTGAATAGCTAACTGGTTGTCTAACAGAACCCACGTTGTTAGAGTTGCAGGTGCCACTTCTGGAAAAAAAAAAGTTCCCTGTGGCAAAACAGGGCCCTCTCCTATTTGGCATCTATTTCTCAGACCTTTAGGTAAATTAAACTCTCATGACCTATGGTTATCTGCGTTTGCAGAAAACTGTATATTGAGTGTTATTCGATCTTCCACTGAGTCACAATTTCTCCAGCATTGGTTTGACCATGTTAACAATGGCTGCAAGGGAATGGTTTCAAATCAAATGTGAAAATATGTAGCATAGTACATTCTGGTTAACAAAACAAACATTTTCACATACCACATAGGTGACACACTCTCCAATCAGACACTAGGCACTCTAGTTGATAATTCATCAATAATTGAGCATTCTATTTCCATATTAGCCTGGAAAGCATTTTATCTGGCTCGTGCAATTTCTAAAGGCACCTCCACTAGATCCAAAGAAGTTTTAATTCCCCTTTACTCTTATCTCATCAGATCCTTTACTAAATATAATGCACCCTTGGCATATATGTCTAAAGATTGTCACTCAACTTCAGAGACTTCAGAGATTCAAAACTTATTTTATTTTATTTATTTTACATTTGTTGTCTGGGCTAGTCCAACTGGATATATGTCCATTTTCAGTAGAGGCCCGGGGAGAAAACCTCCAAGACAGATACATTATAACAAAAACTTAGAAGATTAGTGGCCACAAAAATGTTAGTTATCATGGCAGACTGGCAACTGTCTCTCTGTACTCAATCTCTTACAGATTCCTCCATGGAGATTTTGCTATCTACTGGAGGAAAAATTCTTTGAAGTCTACATGGGGTATAAAAATACCTAAGATAACACTTCCAGGAATCTTAAACCTTCTGGACTTTCTTGTAGACTTAGGAGTCATACATATGTTCTCCCATTGTTCCCTTTTTAAACACGAAAGATCCAACCCTCCTTGACCTCTTCCTTTGCAGAACAAATGGTACCTCAAATACCAGGCTGAAAGAACTATACATTCACCATTAGATAAATAAGATGTACTGGTGTGATAGATTCATACCCCAATGTATCTCTCAGCTCTGGAACAAACTTCCACTAAATTTCAACCACAGTAGCCCCTTGCCACTTCAAGGTGAACCTAGATAATTGGATGGGCTGCCTCAAATTCTCCAACAGTTTATCCTGTGTAGCCCTCTTCCACAAAGGTGGAGGGAACTGAATACGGATTTTTGGTTTTGCCTGTAATAGTCTGCAGACTGAGTGTCAAGTACTTACCTATAAACTTATGAACAAAAGCTGTAGTTATATAAACCTTACACTTTTTGTCCTTAATACATGACCACATTAAACTTACAAACAGAACATGCAGTCCAAAACCAACATTTTTTTTACTTCCTTGCAACAAGTAGTACAGTTTTACCACCACTCCACATAAAAAACAGAACTTTTAATCTTTTTCTTTCACTTTCTTGCAGAAAGTACTCCAGTTTCCATGAAAAAAATAGCCCATAAAGCGATGGTAATTCTAATTATACTTTTTTTTTTTTTACTCATCAGCCACAAAAACACCTTCCTTAGACACAGCACACTCTTTCCTGGACTTGGACAAGTCCAGCAGAGTAAGAGAACACCTAACAGAATAAACTATCAGTGAAAGTATTAAACACCCCTATGGAAAACCCATAGAAAAAACTAATCTACACATACAAGGTCCAACAGTGCACAAATACAAACTTCTGATAATGTTATTTCAAGCATACATTTTACAAACTTAAGGTCTGTGGGACACATCTGGCCCAAAAGCCAATAGTTTGAGACCCTTAGATATGGAATCATTCAGAACTGACTGTTGTTTCATAACACTGAAAGATTCTGCAGACATTCGTTAGCTGTATGTAAACAGAATTCTACAAAAAATCTTTAAGGTACATTTCTGAGACAGTAGTAATGACAGTAGTAATGTCTGTTTGATGTTTAAGATGACAGGTTTCAAACAATGGCTATTTACTGTAAACAGTATTCAGATTAATATAGCAATCTTTAGTACCTTGCATTGTTTTGGGGGGGGGTAGACCTGGAATCCAATCATTTATGAGAAGAGGAGGGCAGCTTCACTTTCCTCCAAATTCCAGGGTTTCAAAATCACAAAGGCCACAGGCCCAGCTGCCTATGCACCCAGTTAATAGACCACAAAGACCATTATTTCTTTTTTTGGGGGGAGGGTGTAGGGGGTGGAACTGCTCGACAACCTGTGCACTCACTTCTGAATTCCCAAGTTCTAAAGCATAAAGAAGTATCTGAAGTAATTGCCTACATATCCAGGTGATGCTTTACAGAAAAGCTCAGTGGCATGGCCTTTACGGTCACTTTCAAACTCCTGTGCTCTAAAGTCACCAGGGCCACTACAACAGCACTTCATGCATTCAGCAGACATCTTAAAACAGACTGAAACAAATATTTTTCTACAGTAGGTAAATGATAGCCTGGCAGCTTTTGCACTCACTTTCAAATTCCCATATTCTGAAGCCCCAATGGTTACTAAAACATATCCAACTGACATCTTAAAGCAAAGTATGGAAACAGTCATTTTCTGGGGGAGATGTAGCTTGACAAACTGTTGCCAGACCCACTACTATTGGGGAATGAGGAAAACATACAAATCCTGCAGGGTTGAAATCTGTAACATATCATGTAACAAAAGGTTTGGAGTTCTCTGCAAAACAGCATTGCCACAGCCTCCATTTAACACTAAACTGGACAGTCCAATTTTCTACATGGGTATTTGCCTTGTTTACAATTTATACCTTTAGCATTGCTAAACCTGTACAGATGTTTCGACTTCACAGTTTTTGCCACACTATTTCTTTTTCATTGGGTTGGCTTTCCTTTCTAATCCATACTGCCTAAACGAGATACAATTCAAAATGTGCTAATAGTAAGTATAACATCAATACTGAAACTCATGAAATAAATAGGTGCAAAAAGTCTGGTAGTATTATTTTTAAAGTAAAGAGTATAGCCACCATATCTAGATATCTAGGCATCTAGGCAATGGAGAAAGTTTTTTTTTTTGTTTTTTTTTTTATGACCAGATGTTTTCTTTCACAGGATCTAGAATGTATAAACATCATGGCTGAGTCAGACTTATCAACATCTATATAAACTGCAGCATACAGGCAGTATACTCAAAAATATATACACACGGACACACATATACATATGTACATGCTTAAATACAGACCTTCAGCAAGGGAATACAGTACTCAGCCTGTAAACCTGTTTGACTCCCCCCAGTGTCAACAAGCAACCATAAAACGGTGATTAATTAATGACATTGTTGAGACTGTCAAACTTTTTTTAAGAACACATCAACAGTTTAACAGCTGCCTTTAAAACATAAGACTTGTGACTCCCTGGCAGTTTGTAGGCTATCAGTTCTGTTTTTTTAAGGTAGTTTAACTTTTTAACTATCTTTAAAAATAAGACAGTTTAACAGACATATTACAAACGTCTCATAACTGATCACAATCCTAACTGCTTAATTGACAGACTGTAAACTGTCATTTTTTTTAAAAAAACATCTGGTGGCCCCTAAAAGTTGAAGTAGGTGCAGCATTTTCCTACCCCTTGCTAGACAACTGCATGCATGCATATCTGTTTGCTTGTTAACCTTGCAGGCAGGCACACTCATGGACATGGTTCAAAAAATCCAATTTTCAAGGCCAGAACAAAATGGTATTGCATGCCATGTCCGTGTTCTTATCTTGCTCTACCTCATAAGAAGATATAAGGAGTATTACTTATCTGCAAACATATATACTGTGTTTTAAACTACTGCCTGTACAGCTAAATCAGTAAGGCAGCAAGCTATTTAAACAGACCAAAAGCAAGTGACACCACTATGTGGGTATTTCCTAGTTATCAATAGAATGAAAAATATTACCTTTGTCTCTGTCAAGGTGCATGTTCAAGGGGCCCATCATGCAGGATACAAAATTAAATTAACAAGTTAAACTTTGGAAAAGGACACGGAACTAGAACTAAAAGCACAATGTGACTAAAGCAAGCATGTATAAAGAAGGTAGTGCAACTTAAAAAATCACTACAGACCTACTTAGTGGATATAATGTAGCAACATTTCACCTTTAAGGAAGTAATGGGTCTTGACCTTTCATCTCAAGCGACCTCTGCAATCTCTGGGGACACACCAAAACTTACTGATAAACACAAACAAGACTGTGGGATAATAAAATACACCCAAACTGTAAATCTCACATGTTAGTAGTTGGACAGATAACAATACACTCTAAATTAAGGAAAAACTACAATTTATTAAAGGAAAACTCCACCTTAGAACTCAAGAACAAGAAGTTATGTACTCACCATAACGTTCCATCTGAGTAGTTCTACTTCATATGCCTTCAACCTGTGGGTCCTTGGATCCATATCGAATCCGACATGGCCGCATTTTTCAGCTATGGCTCCAAGCTCTATGCTCCTCCCCTTACCCATAATGCCCCTGTCTCCCTTCTCCCTTCAGATCAAGCTTGCTGCCTAACAGGTATCAGATACCCGACCAAATAACACCTTATCATCCAACACAAACATTACAAAAAAACTTTAGCCCTGACAGAACCAAAGATCCCAGCAATAACTGTCTGCTACAAAGGACAAGTCATATCCCAAAGGATAACGTTAGGGGGAAGGGGGGAGGACGGGTAAAGACAAATGAAGTAGAACTACTCAGATGGAACACTATGGTGAGTACATAACTTTTTTATCTGAAGTAAGTTACTTCATTTGCTCTTCAACCTGTGAGACAGAGTCCCCAGCTACCTAACTCTTGGGAGGACCTCATTGAAGGATATTCCGGAGCACCACAGAACCAGAGGATCCTCTACTCCTAGACACCAAATCCAGTTTATAATGAGAAATAAAGGTGTGAGATGAGGCCCAAGTAGCAGCTGAACAAATATCATCCAAAGAGACCCTTGACCAAAAGGCTGCTGATGTAGCCATAGATCGCGTCAAATGAGCCTTCACTCTTCCTGGAAGAGACAACCACTATCGAAATAAGCCCGGACAATGCATTGTGAAATCCAACGAGTAATAGTCACTTCTGAGACAGTTTTACCTAAGAAGAGCTTGGCGCAGGACACAAAAAGCTGATCAGACTTGCGGAAAGGTTTAGTCCTGTGCAGATAAAACCTCAATTGCCTATGTACATCAAGTAAATGTAATTTGTACTCGCCTTTGTTCTGGTAGTTGGAAAAAATACTGGTAAATTAATAATCTGATTAATATTGGACTCCGAAGCTACCTTGGGAAGGAAGGACGGGTTAGTGTGTAGCAACACTCTATCCTTGTGAAAGATCATGTAAGGGACTTTGATAGAAAGAGCTTGAAACTCTGACACCCTTCTAGTGGATGTAATGGCAACCAAGAAGGCAGTTTTCCAGGTCAAAAATTGTAGATCCACAGAGGCTCAAAGGGAGGAGAAACCAATGCCTGCAACAACAAAGTGAGGCCCCATGGAGGAATAGGGTCCCTAACGGGGGTCTGAGAAGAAAGGCACCTTTGAGAAAAGTTTTACAAAGTTTAGAAGAAGCCAACGAAGACATGTCTACCCCAACATGAAAATTAGAAATGGCGGCTAGTTGGACCTTCACCGTTGAGGAATTAGCGCCCTGATGAAAAATACTAGCTAGAAAATCTAAAACCGCCGAAAGCGGTGAAGTGAAAGAGTCCAAAGACCTCTGAATGGCCCATATAGAAAAACGTTTCCATTTACTGTGATAAACTTTTCTGGTGGTCGATTTAAGAGTCGCTACCAGAATGGACTTAACAGGAGATGACAGACCGGGAGTTCTAAGAATCATGGGGACCAGAGCAGAAAACCAGTGAGCTTCAGACTGTCTAGAAATGGATGAGGAATCCCTGAGGCATGTGAAAGCAGATCCGGAACCGGATCCAAGATCCATGGTGGAACAACTAGATAAGACCAGAGTAAGGGAAACCAAACCTGTCAAGGCCAGAATGGGACCATGAGGATCATAGTGTTCCCCAGCCTCCGGGCTTTCTGTAGAAACTTCAACATGAGGGGAAGAGGAGGATATGCACAAAGAAGTCCGGGAGGCCAATCATGAATCAGAGCATCTCTGGAGGCTTTCCCCAACGGGGGGGGGGGGGGTTTGAGAGCGAAAAACTCTCTGCATTTCATGTTGGAAGGAGATGCGAAGAGATCGCAGCAAGGATGACCCCACTCTACGAAGATCTGTTCCACTACTGAAGGCTTCAGAGACCACTCGTAAGGCATCAGGATAGATCTGCTGAGCCTCTCCAGACAGTCCCAGGATGTGCGCTGCCATCAGAAAATGGCCGGTAGAGATCGCCCATTACCACACAATCATGGCCTCTCGACTTAAGGGATAAGATCTGGTTCCCCCCTGTTTGTTGATATACCAGACTACTGACATGTTGTCCGTCTGGATTGCAATCGCTCCCAGAGGAAGATGAGCATGCAGGGCCTGCAATGCAAGAAGAACGGCTCTCATCTCTAGAACACTGATGTGCAGACAGGTCTTGAAAGGGGACTACGTGCCTTGGACTGTCCTTCCTGAGCAATGCCCCCCCCCCACCCAAGTAGGGAGGCGTCCGTGGTCACCGTGATTTGGGGTAAGGGAGGTTGAAAAGGATGTCCCATGAGGAGATCCGGGAACTGAATCCACCACCAAAGGGAGTCCCTGCACGCTTCTGAAATTCTCACTGGAAAAGACAAAGGAAGATCTAACAGTGACAACTGAACCACTAGTGTCCACTGCAGTACCCTCATATGACAGCATGCCATGGGGAGAAGATTTATCGTGGCCGCCATAGAACCTAGAGCTCTTAACACTGCTTCAGCTGTTGGTAAATGGGTCTGAAAAATATGTAAGACGTGTAACCTCAAGCTGCATATCCTGTCTGAGGTGAGGAACACCTTTGACTGTATTGTGTTCAGCCATGCCCCAATGAAATCTAGAATATGAACCAGGGGAAGAGCACACTTGTTCATATTGATTGTAATGCCCGACTTGTTGGCTAACTGAAGGAAGGAGTCCCTGGCCTGACATAGTAGATGCTCTAAGGGGGCAGTAAAGAGCCAATCGTCTAGTTATGGAAAGACCTGAATCCCCTGAAGCCTCAGGTGAGCCGCTACTACTGCCACTATCTTGGTAAACACCCGGGGGGCTGTGGTGAGACCGAATGGGGCGCTTGAAATTGGTAATGATTGGCTCCCAGCCAGAAGCGAAGGAACCTCTGGGAGTGCCTGTGCATCTTGATGTGATAGTACGCATCCTGAAGATCGATCGAGCACATCTAGTCTCTGTCCTGCAGATAAGGCAGGATAGATTGAATCATGGCCATCCGGAATTTTGTTTTGGTTACTGACAGGTTCAATTGGGACAGACCCAATATTGGTCAGAGGTTCAAAAAGCACTAAAATGAACCTGGAATAAACTCCAGATCCGGACTGGTCTGGGGGGACCGGTTGGATGACTCGTTTTCTTAGCAGTGGGTCTGCCTGCACTGCTGCTTCCTCCCGCTGCATGGGTGGGATGTCCAGGAGACCTTTGTTGGATGGGGAAGATCCTTGAAGGGTTCGAAATATCCTCTGGATATAACTCACAGCACCTACTAATCTGTACTGAAGGACTCCTATGCTAGTAGGTGAAGCGACAGACAACCCCTGACTGCCTCTAGAGATGGACAGCTGGGCAACCGCTCAGGGTTGCTGTCCGGGTTTATCCAAGAAAGGTTTTCGGGACCTGAAATTCCTAGGACCCCCTCTGCCTCTAGGGTGGCATTTATCATATCCCCCTCTGCCTCTGGGGGAAGGTGAGTCCTGAGCTTCCCGGGAAAATGCCTGAGACTTGGGGAAACACATCTTCTTCTGGGCACACTAGTTCCTGGAAAAGGACCTTTGAGGCGGTAAAAAGTGGACCCTGATGGCAGACAGTGTCTTCCTGTCCTTCTTGCTCTGGACCAAAGTCTCTCTGACCATCTTCCCAAAAAGGGAAGAACCATCATAAGGGGCACTGGTAAAAGACGCCTTGAAGGGCTCTAAGAACTGACATAAGAGGAGCCAGGTGTGGTGCCGGATGGCAACGCCTGACCCTGCCGCCCTTGTGGCTCCCTCAGTGGCATGGGAGAGCAAACGCACAGACGTGTTGGCTACAGATTTTAAGGTGGCCAATCGTGCATCGAACGTCTTCCTGTCCTCTGCTGGCATGGACCCTGGGGTCGACTCCGTGACTTCCTTGACCAGATCTCTCTGGAGTTGAATAACGTGCGTCATGTAGTTCAATGCCCTCACACAGAAGGCCGCTGAAGCATAAACTATCCAACGTTCTCGACTCTCGGTCAGGTGGATGGACCGTGGAACTCTCCTGGGAGAGTTCCTTCTTGGTGGCCGCCGCCACCAGCACAGCATCTACAGGGACCCCTTCTGCCAGTGTAATTTGTCCACGGGAGGGCTTAAGACCTTGCCAGGGAGCTTGGGTATTGGCTCTACAGTCTCTGGCTCCTTCCATGCCCTAGATGTTATCAAATCCACAAGTGGATCAGCAGGAGGGGACACCCAAGAGGTAGATGGGCATGAGTCGAATGCCTGTAGAAACATGAACTCGTCAGAGGTTGGTTTTGGGGCAGACCACCCCCCCCCCTTTGGCGGAGGATCTCCGTGACATCCCCAAAAAAGACATCCATGGGGGGTGATCTTGGGGAACTTCCCCTTCATCCAGGTCCATGTTTTCTGTGAGGGACTCTGGGGGAGAGTGCAAGTGCCTCCTTTTACACATATGCTTGCAGGGGGGGATCCTCAGGGGGACTATCTGGGGAGGTCTCGCAAGCGGGTTGTTCCAAGGCCAGAACATCCTGGGGCACTATGCCTACAGGCTGTACCTGAGAGGGGCACTCAAGGCCAGGGGGGGTCTGGACGGACTCCGAAGATAAAATAGTCAGAGGCCTCGACCCTGCGAGAATGCTCTCCACCACTTTGAATGCCGACGGGGAACGGACCTCCTGGGCTGAACTAGCAGAAGGTGCTCCCCACATCATCTTGTCCATCTCTGCTTCAGAGGACGCCACAGAAGTGGGCCGGGAGAGCCCGTGGGAAGAGGCCTAGGGGGCGACCGGCTAAGTAGAACCTCGGGCTCAGGGGAGAACCTTGGGAGACCCGAGCCGAAGTGTAACAAGCCTGGAAACAGGCATAAACTTTGGCAGGGGGGCGGCCTCCGACAAGCGGTCAGGGGAGCGCTTGCGAGGCTGGTCCTTCTTGACCTTATCCCCTTCCCCGGGCCTCTTGGTGGGGGGGGGGTGAGCCCTAGAGGCCAAGGAAGGGAAAGACAAAGCAGCAGCCACTGCTTTCTTAGCGGAGGAAGGTGGGACGTCCTGTCCTTAAGTGCTCTGGGGTTAAACCCACCGCAATTTGGACAGGGGGACTGG
This sequence comes from Protopterus annectens, assembly GCF_019279795.1. Classification (NCBI taxonomy): domain Eukaryota; kingdom Metazoa; phylum Chordata; order Ceratodontiformes; family Protopteridae; genus Protopterus; species Protopterus annectens. The sequence continues at coordinate 1,506,799,566 of NC_056732.1, read as the reverse complement.
AGGTGAGCTACCCCAAAACAAACCACGCACAGAGTGTGGCCATCCACCGGGGAAAGCTTATGGTCACACTCGGTGCACCTTTTGAAACCAGGCTTCAGGGGGTCCACCATGCCTCAGCCGGCCCAAAAGAAACACACACGCACACATGCTACCAGGAGGAAAGAAAAGAGGGGAGGAAGATAGAAAGCCTACAAGAAAACAAGCTACAAAGAACTCCGAGAAGGTATAGATAGGTTGGGAGTGAAATAGGTAGAAAAAGACAAAAAGTCAAAATTTACTTTTTAGACAACACCACTACCACAATGGAGCTCAGACCATGCTGCTTCCTCTCAGGCAGCAAACGAGATCTGAAGGGAGAAGGGAGATAGGGGCATTATGGGTAAGGGAAGGAGCATGGAGCTTGGAGCCCTAGCTGGAAAATGCGGCCATGTCGGCTCCAATATGGATCCGAGGACCCACAGGTTGAAGAACAAATGAAGTTAACTACTTCAGATCATATTTTTTCATTGCATCTTTGTTTTTGAGCTATTTTAATGCCTCAAAATCACTTCAAGCGCTTCTTTTACAATTTTAATGTATTTCTCTCAAAATTTCGGATGATGGGGCCTGCCTTGGTAACATGATCTTGTTTTTTTTTTTGCTTTCATTCCTTCTTCCCAGAATACATTTCAAGTCCTCTTTATATGACTCATGCTAAACATAAGGAAATGGTGCTGTTTTTTTTCATGCCATTAAGATAGAATGGCAGGAGTGTGAAGCACTATCATCTAAACACACCTTCTGTAATACAGCTGCTTCTATGTTTACCTGACTGAGCTTCATATGTGTCTGTCAGAGCTTATTCTATGCTATAAACAGCTGTTAGCTACTTGCAGCAAAAGAAAGTTAATAAATAACAGTTTTTTGTAAGATGAGTCTTTTGTAGTTTTAAAAGATTTGACAAACCCTCTCCCACATTCTCATGCTGAGGTGTGAAAACTCTCACTGCAGTAAATGATCCTTGCTATGTATTTACAAGTGACAAGTAGTAGGAATCTTAAATCTAGTCTGTCTGCTACTTCCCAATGCCTTTAGTGGGAGGATTTTTCTGTCTCATAAATGATGCAGACTTACAATGTACTTTACTAGTTTCTCAATTATTTCTGTCATGTTCACCCTCCTTTTTTCTATTTCATATTTATTTATACTTTCGCAAACAGGAAAGTGAACTGGTCCCAGGACCCGTTTCGGCCACAACTTAGACTATATTGAAAAAGATAATAACAATTATTAAATGCACTTATCATTACAAAGAAAAAAAATACTGACGTAAAAACACTGACCAAGATTGCATGTGCCACACATAGCCAATGTGTGACAATGACCACGTAAATCATTTTTATAACATTTACTAGAATGTATACATTATGTAACTATACTATTTGTACACATATTGCACACACATACACACACAAATATAGTATATGTGTGTATGTGTTTCTGTATATGTGTATCTGTATAAAGTACATTTACAAAAGCATATGAGTGTGTGTGTGTGTGTGTGTGTGTGTGTGTATGTGTGTGCATTTAAACACAGTTAAGTACTTCTGATTTCCTTTTCTTACTGTTTTTAATGCAAGGGCACATAGTAAATGCATCTTAAGTAAATTCAGCTGTATACCATGGTTGCACTCTTAACAATTTAAGGACTGACTCAAAGTCTGTGGGCATCTTACAATGGATCTGCATGTACCAGATATGCACCCCCCTCTGGAAGGATATCACAAAAAAGCATAAAGGACTTTTTATGAACAGAATCAGTGCAGCTAGTTGATAGGGTTGCCACCTGACTCCCTTTCTGCAGTTCTGTCGTGTGTGTGTGGGGGGGGGGGGGGGGGGCTTGAAAATGGTAAATGCATTGATACTTTACAAGAAAAAATATTTTCTGACTTTTCTGTAAATGTCACAGAAATCTTTGATACACTTTTATAAATAACATTTAAAGCTTAGCATTTCAATACTGTGTTGCTGCTTATGTTGTTGTTGTTTTTCCTTCGGCTTTTCGCGGTTAGGGGTCGCCACAGTAGAACTCCGGTCCGCTAATGATTAACAGTCGATTTTTTTATGGTGCCAAGGTGCCAGCCTGACGCCCAACCTTCAACGAAGGCATGCCCATTCATGCATGTCTTTCAAACACCACTCGACCGCGGGGAGGACATGCAGACTCCACACAGAAGGCGCTCCAGCCAAGAATCGAATGGGAGAACCTCTTGCTGTGAGGCGACAACGCTACCGCTGCACCACTGTGGCTCTTGTGTTGATTTGTCAAAAGAGTTGGCAATTGCCTTTAAACTCATGGCTGATCTAATTGCTTTGTTTTGCTATGAAAGGGGAGTGCTAAGTTCTCCTCCCATATGCAATAAAACAGTGGAAAACAGTTACATAGCTTTCTGTCTTTTTTTATATCAGCTGCTGTGTTCCTGACATTCTTCTTCTTCTTCTTTCGGCTTTTCCCGGTTAGGGGTTGCCACAGCAGATCACCTGTCTGCTCATGACTGGCAGTGGAGTTTTACAGTGTCAAGTTGCCAGCCTGACGCCCAACCTTCCACAGAAGGCACACACACACACCTAGGGCCAATTTAGAGTGTCCAATCCACCTACAGCATGTCTTTGGGATGTGGGAGGAAACCAGAGCACCCAGAAGAAACCCACGCGACCACAGGGAGGACATGCAGACTCCGCACAGAAGGCACCGCAGCCGAGGATCGAACCAGAGAACCTCTTGCTGTGAGGCGGCAATGCTAAGCAGGATTAATTGCCCATCTAAGATTGACAGCAGTACCTGGCAGGGTAAACTACAGATTTAACTGTGTCTATGATATGTCATGCAGGTGGAGACAAATTTCTCTGCAAAATATGTGAGAAGTTGAGTTTTAAAAAAAAGTAGGTGGTCCTTCCCTTCCTTTGACTCCAATGCAGGGGAAATAAAAAGTTTTAAAAAGTACCAGCTGGTTTCTGGTACCTACACTGTACTGGAACAATATTGTAGGTAGAAAGGAACCCTAAAGATTGAGTTAAACTACATGACAGGGTAGAGTTTTCCTTTAAGAGCTTTTGTTCACAAAAGTCGGAACTTCATCAGAATGATACTGTTAAAACTCAATGAGTATTTAAATTAACCACAGCTATTAATTAATTCAACCAACCAATAAAATCTGCTTACATAATTCAAATAGTGAACGCAAAAAAGCAGGCTGGCTGTAGATTTCCCACGTTTAGTGTTAGCGCTTTCATCCAAATAAATACTTGAACTTCTTCAGACAACAAATACCCAAAGTGCACTACACTTTATACAACAATCAATCAATTGAATGACATATTAACACAATTAAAATAAATGACTTAAAGGTATATTCAAAAAACGATAAAAACAGTAAAACCATTGTTTAAACCCTTATATTAACAAATTTTACACTTTCAAACTTTTCAAAATCTATGTAAGTTGTTACAAATGGATAAATTTGCCTAGGAACTGCATAATATTATTGATTGATAGTTGTATAAAGTGTAGTGCACTTTGGGTATTTGTTGTCTGAAGAAGCATTTATTTGGACGAAAATGCTAACAATAAATGTGTGGGAAATCTACAGCCAGTCTGCTTTTTTGCGTTCACAAGTTGTTTCAAGTCTTTAGTATGTTTTAAATAATTCAGATAGTTAAAAACCTGTGGCCAATACCAAAAATTGTTTAAAGAAAACCATCTATCTAACATAGCGTAAAATACACTATCAGACATCCAGTCTTTTTAACTTTAAAATGAGGGCTATAGAATGTGTGTCATTTAAACCAGAGGGACTTGTGGCATTCAAACATAACTGTCACGTTAATGCATTTTTATCCAGATGTTCGTTCACTATATTGACTCATTAGCCACCTCTTTCAATAATCCCTTGTGCTGTATGTCTGTCTTTCACCTACATACATCTCCTTATTTAATACCATGCTGTATTTAGCATGTACCCTCAATTTGTGTACACTCATGTCTAGCTCTGCTTGTAATTACTATAAAATGTTTTTCTAAGACTTAATTTATTTTTCTTTACAGTATGTCTAAACATTTTTATCTCCTATAATATGTATTTCCTGTAATGTATATTATGCTTTTGTAACGTTTATCATTCTTTTGAAATGTTTCATATATTGTATTTACTTATATTGCAAGTTGGAGATTTTCTCCTTGGGTCTCCACTGAAAATGGGCCACTAGCTCAGTTAGAATAACCTGGTTGACAAAAGAAAGAAAATAAATAATAAATAAATAAATTTGTTGTCTTACACTTCTTAATATTTAATAAATGTTCATATATCCCCTTCTTTACATTTTCTGGAGGTTTTGCCCACGTAAAATGCTGGGAATAGATCACAGCAAGTGATATATACAACATTTTACGAATCACATAGGAAATGCCCTTGAACGCTATATACTGCCCCTCCAATATGTATGTGTTCACCAACCAATCCACTAACATACTGTGAACATCAGCCACATTTTTTCATGCTTCTTTTCCTACTTAAAGAGGTGCCAATCCATTCCAATAATTTTTTGATTGACATGTCCTTTTTATACACAATATGGGGGTGATCCCCTATTTTATTCTACATGTCTGGGTCAAAAGAAAATATAACCCAGTTCTTTTTGAAACTTTCAAAAATGGCCTGACTAAACTCTAAGTAGTGATGAATGGCTTATATTCCTTTTTATCTTGCAGTATATGGGTTTATGGGCATTCAAGGGCAGAAAATTTAAAGAAAGGATATATGATCATTTATTAGATATTAAGAAGTGTAAGAAAACAAATGCCCTTCATAGGCATATAGCACAGCATCCTACTCATGGCTTCAAGTTTACAATTGTGGAGCAGACTGTTTTTGATACTAGGGGTTATATAGTGACCGAACATCTTGATAAAAAATAATTAAAGTGGCAATCCTGGTGGAAGGTTGGCATAACAGTTAAGATGTTTCCCTAAGAGACACAAGGTACTAGGTTTGATTCTCACATGATGTCATTGGCTAATCTTAAAATGGTTCACAAGGCCAGTTAGCCTAGTACTAGTCTATGAACCTATTACATTTGAATGCCACAAGTTCCCCGGTTTAAATGACGCATTTTCTATAACCCCCATTTTAAAGTTAAAAAGATTGGATGTCTAACGTAGTCTATTTTAGGCTATTTTAGAGGGATGACTTTCTTTAAACAATGAGACGCTGTCCGGTTCGATTCCCAGCTAGAGTGTGTTCTGCGTGGAGACATGCGTGAATGGGCATACCTTCATTGAAAGTTGTGCGTCAGGGCTGGTAACTCGGCACGTAAAAATCAACTACCAATCATTAGCGGACCGGAGTTCCGCTGTGGTGACCCCTAACCGGGAAAAGCCGAAATATGCAACAACAACAACTTTCTTTAAACAATTATGGACCCATAGATTTTTAAAGTATTTGAATTATGTAAGCAAATTTTACTGCTTGGTTTTAATTAATTCCATCCTAAGAGTTGTGGTCAATTTAAATACTCAGTGAGTTTTAACTGTGTCATTCTGATGAAATTCCTACTTTTGTGAATAAAAGTGCTTAATAAGTTGTAGTTTTTCCTGAATTTGGAAGTGTATTGTTCTCTGCCCAACGGGATTTACAGTTTGACATACCAAACCTTCGCAGACAGCTTGCATCAACTAAAAACTCCCACTTAGAAAGATGGCTCAAGAAAGGTAACTACTAAAGAAGAGTTGACACTATTTCCTGCTTCTACCCTTGTTATTCCATCTTTGCCTAAATTCCTGCTTGTTTGCTTCCTTACTGCACAGCAGAACTCTGGTCCGCTAATGATTAACAGTCGATTTTTTTATGGTGCCGAGGTGCCAGCCTGACGCCCAACCTTCAACGAAGGCATGCCCATTCACGCATGTCTTTCGAACACCACTCGACCACGGGGAGGACATGCAGACTCCACACAGAAGGTGCTCCAGCCGAGAATCGAATGGGAGAACCTCTTGCTGTGAGGCGGCAACGCTACCGCTGCACCACTGCGGCTCGTGTGTTGATTTGTCAAAAGAGTTGGCAATTGCCTTTAAACTCATGGCTGATCTAATTGCTTTGTTTTGCTATGAAAGGGGAGTGCTAAGTTCTCCTCCCATATGCAATAAAAACAGTGGAAAACAGTTACATAGCTTTCTGTCTTTTTTATATCAGCTGCTGTGTTCCTGACATTCTTCTTCTTCTTTCGGCTTTTCCCGGTTAGGGGTTGCCACAGCGGATCACCTGTTCGCTCATGACTGGCAGTGGAGTTTTACAGTGTCGAGTTGCCAGCCTGACGCCCAACCTTCCACAGAAGGCACACACACCTAGGGCCAATTTAGAGTGTCCAATCCACCTACTGCATGTCTTTGGGACGTGGGAGGAAACCGGAGCACCTGGAGGAAACCCACACGACCACAGGGAGGACATGCAGATTCCGCACAGAAGGCACCACAGCCGAGAATCGAACCGGAGAACCTCTTGCTGTGAGGCGGCAACACTTACCGCTGCACCACCATGGCCGCCCATTATGAATAATTTTCTAAACATCAATAACAAGAACAAAATCAAAGTTTTCCATATCTATTCTGTATTAAATATCTAACATTTTACTTGCTTGCTTATGCCACACTTTACAGTATATATTTAATTTTCATTTTTCTGACTGTAATATGAATGTCAGTATGTTAATATAAGTCTATAAATGTACTTGGTTATATTTTCAGAATGTTTATATTACCTGTTGCTTACTTTATAAGGTTGTGACGTGAAATTAAAAAATCCTGTCAATCACAATCTGCTAAAAATAAAGGAAAATACAGCAGTTCATTTTATCAACTTCAGAAAATCACCAGTGGAACAGACATTCAACAGCAAGTTTTCAGTAATGGTTTATTTAAAAATACTAATCAGTTCCCACATACAAGTTACACTTATAGTGTTATTGGTATTAATCTGGCTGTATATATTACTGTAATGCCAATATTATGCCAGGTAAAAGGAAACTATGTTAAAAATGTAATGTAATGTTTTTCTTAATCTCTTTTATTCATCTAAAATCAGTGTGTTTGTTGACTTAGGAAAACGTGACTTTTGTCTATATAAATGCAAAAGAACAGGAAATGTCTTTTGACGTATGTTGGATCTCCAGACAATGTCTTCTCTTGTGAAAGTAACAAATTAGAAGAAAGATCAGGAACTGTTTAATTTTGAATGGTAATTGCTGCAATCTGTGATGAACTTAATGGCTTGCATATCACTAAGCCACATCAGGGTAGACTAAAGGGAACGGCCCAGACGTGGATATGTACTGGCAATGTCTTTTGCTGCAAAACTGATGCGATTAAGGGTCTTCTTCTTTTTCTTTCGGCTGTTCCCATTAGGGGTCGCCACAATGGATCATCTGTTTCCATTTCTTCCTGTCCTCTGCATCTTGTTACTGTCACACCAACCACCTGCATGTCCTCTCGCACATCCATAAACCTCATCTTAGGCCTTCCTCTTTTCCTCTTACCTGGCAGCTTCATTCTTAGCATCCTTTTCCCAATATACCCAGCATCCCTCCTCAGCACATGTCCAAACCAACGCAATCTCACCTCTCTGGCTTTGTCTCCGAACCGTCCAACCTGGGCTGACCCTCTAATATGCTTATTCCTAATCCTGTGTACCCTCGTCACACCCAGTGCAAATCCTTAACATCTTTAACTCTGCCACATCCAGCTCTGACTCCTGCCTTTTTGTCAATGCCACTGTCCCCAACCCATATAACATAGCTGGTCTCACTACCCTCTTGTAGACCTTCCCTTTCACTCTTACTAGTACTCGTCTGTTACAAATCACTCCTGACACTCTTCTCCACCCACTCCACCCTGCCTGTACTCTTCTTCGGCTCTCTTCCACACTCGCCATTACTCTGAACTATTTATCCCAAATATTTAAACTCATCCACCTTCGCCAACTCTACTCCCTGCATCCTCACCATTCCTCTATCCTCCTTCTCATTCATACACATACAGTCTGTCTTAGTCCAACTAATGTGATTAAGGGTATCCTTCTGAAATGCCAAGACTCATCAAGCCAACTCATAGAATGTGGAGACTGAAAATATGGACTTATATACTAAGTCCAAGATTGCCATTTCTCAAACTAATCCCTTTTTTTTAGAGGTATGGCACTCCTGGAGTTGGTATAAAATAAGTTTAGGGGAGGCTTAGCCACTGGATCAGGGAGTGCAGGGGGCTTTCCACTTGCAAAAATCAAGTTTAAAGGATAAAAGAGTAATCAGTATTAGCTCTTCTCCTGTACTTTTGGGGGGTTTTCTGGCATTACGAGACTCGACAATGGTTGCAAGTCCCAACATTTAAACAGGGAACCATGACTAAGCATTTCTTCATGAAGAAACCTTGCCATGACAAGCAGAAGAAAATGGTTTAACTACTTGTATTTCTCCAGGCAAGCAAGAGGAAGATGATGTCATGGGATGAACATTTGGGGCTGGAGAAAAATATTGTACATAACAATGTGCTATGATACATTATTGGGAGAAGATTCTGTCTTGTTCGTGACGGACCCATCTTTGAGTACCACATACTAATCTACTTAACTTACCACAATTAGAGACAGTATTTCTGTAGTAAGAGATAAGGAACTCTGGTATCTGGAGCTTAGATTTTTTCCATATGCATCCTGTCTATTTTTATTGCCTTTTATTTTATTTGCCTCTGTATGCCATCCTCCATATATTTAATCTGAATCTGCATTACTTTCTTTGTTATTTAAGTAATGCTCATGTATTATAGGTTCATAGATTAGTACTAAGCTAACTGCCCTTGCAAGCCATTTTAAGCCTAGCCAATTATCCCTTGTAAGACTCAAACCCTGCACCTTGTGTTTGTAAGGCAAACACCTTAACCATTAGGTCACCCTCCCAACCCTGTTAAACATTAAGCTCTTATGTTTGGCATCCATACATATAATTACATCTATCTACACAGACACACACACAGACATACACACAGACACACACTATTGTAGTGTGTATGAGTGAATGCTGCCATAGGCTTGTTTTTCAGCCCTTTGGCTGCTTTCTGTGCAAAATTGCAGAACAATTGGGTCTGGGAATTTGCCCTTACCTAAATGTTATGCGACCTCAGAGTTGGTGCATTCATATGGAGGTGATGTGGGAGTACAAGTGGCTTGACCCTGCAAAAAAAAAAAAAAAAATTGAGGGCCCCATGCTCTACCTTAGAAATGTGTACTAACTCTAACCCAGCCCCCTAACCATGAACCTTATATTAAAGCAAATTCTTTCCACAAAACTACCAATATTCAGACAAATTTCAGCTGAATGTGTTGTAGTGTTATGGCCAGTACATCGGAAAAGGACATATGTTTCCTTTACTGATGTACTTAGTGTTGGTGATTTGAGCTGTCAGTATTACAGATGGTCATAATGTTTTGGATGATCTTTTTATGTGTTGATCATTTAACACGTTCACCGTTCATGACATAATCACACACACATGGATCTACACCAAAATATCGAATTACTATAACGTCAAATCACAAAACATTGAGACCATAACATTGAAAATACAGAAGACTGAAAATTTAGAACAATGAAACCACATAACACTTAAAATTTAAATCACCACATCCCATAACATCAAATGTTACAACATACATGTTAGTAATACCCCCTCCACCTCAAAACATAACTAAACCTACAAACACACTTGTTTCACAGTTTCTGCAGGGGAGCAAGTCCCCCTGCACCCCCATGTGGGGGGCTAAACTCCCCACACTCCACCCAACCCCAGAAATTAAATATACCAAGACTGCACTACAGTGAAGAAAAGGTAAATTTCCCAATCCCCACTGTATAGCAATCTCTATATGGGATGTCCAAATAATATCTCAAACACATATCTGTATTTTCCTGAAAACATTTACATACTGCCGAAATAAAAAACTTCCTCCCCAACTCACTTATCCTGTCACTTTCCACAACACTAACACAACTTCTTTCAAACTAATAAAACCATCACTCAAAAACAACAATGCTTAACCCTTATCTGATAAACTTTTACTATACAACCTGACAACTTTTCTTAAACTGCAAAACATACCAGACACCATGTTTGTTTACTAGAAACTACAACTTCTTACAGTGATACCACAAAATTAACATTTCAAACCATAACCACGACATATGACTCGATGATTTAAATTTTCACTGTTATGTGATTTCGATGTTCTAACTTTTCAGTGTTCTGTACTTTCGACGTTATAGTAATTTAGTATTCTGAAGTAGATCCATGTACATGTATACATATACATACTCATGCATACATGTGTGTGTGTGTGTGTGTGTGTGTGTGTGTGTGTATACATACACAAACACACGCACAC
>NC_056732.1:1506781603-1506786603 GCF_019279795.1 Protopterus annectens | reverse complement strand
TCCAATACACCTACTGCATATCTTTGGAATGTGGAAGGAAACTGAAGCACCTGGAGGAAATGCACATGAACACAGTGAGGACATGCAGACTCTGTACAGAAGGCACCCCAGCCAAGAATTGAACCATAACTGCATAAAACTGACTTACAACTAGTAAGAAACCAAAATGGCCTAAATTTAGCAAATCAACAAAGTGAAAATTACAACATTTTGGTACGAGCAACATAAACTCCAACCACAGACTGGGAGACCACACCTTAACAGCAAATAAGAAGGAAAGGATTAGATGTTTATATTACGCCTTATTAATGACTACTTGTTTCCCACTGTAGTCCTAGATGCTGTCATAGTAATTTGGAAAATGACAGTCCCAGTATTCAACACTTCTTCCCTAACTATGAGTGCATCTTTGATACCAGTCCTGGTAACAGAATATGAGGTGGAAAGTTACTTCTTCATAAATCCCATCTTAACATTAAGGCAACTGCTCAGGAAACACCTTTTCATACTCTGATCCAAACTGTTTGCTTTTAAAAATCCCATCCATTAAAAACAACCCAATCTTATTCCAGCAATTTACAGGTGACCTCCCTCCTCTTTTACAAGTTTCTTTAATTTTCAGTATTGTGACTTCCTCCCCACAACCCCCAAACTCAAAACTATAGTTGTTTAAAGTGATTTGCTGAAATTTCTATATACATCATAATATTTGATGAGTCAGGTACTGCAATGTATTTTCCAGTTTGCTTTTCTCATAGATTTTGGGACTTTTTTTTATAAAGAGCCTATGAAATAGCCTATCTGTGTCTGTGTTGTTCTACAAACTTTTTATTAAACCACTGCCCAAAAACATTTAGCTTAACCAGTTGTGACTTTACCATAGGGGAACACTAACTATGTCTGTAGACATCAATAGGACACCTTTGCACATGTGCCGTGGTGCACCCATTTAAGTCTATGGACACAATAGATGTTTTGCCTATACCTGTGTCACAGAGATTAAACTTCTTTATTTTTCCTCAGTAACATAAGTGCTTGCAAAACACAAAGATTTCAGCTGATTTTAAATATGAAGATGAGGACCAAAATGTTTCTCGATGGGAAAAGTGCTATTCAGGACTTTATGCACTGCATACTGTAGCACAAATGTAGGTTTAAAAACACTGTCATATCACTTTTAACATTAACACAAACAGCCTCCTATTGGATGACGCTTCAGAAGCTACAGCCAATGTTGATCTCATTCAACTTATTACTAAACCTAGCCATCCCACCATCTACTCAAACTGCTACTCTCTTACTGAATGCTGAAATACCAACAATCCTGTCCATCTTCATAGTTATTCATTTCCCCTCATTCAGATATCACAGCCCCTTTACTTTCAACATACATAATTTATTACTAAAATTTCCCCTACACTAATTTCAGGCAAACCAAAATCTTTAACTACATCACCCGTCTTAACTCTCAATCAAATGGCCATCTATACTCGTTTCTCAAAACCACACCTTTGCAGCATAAACAATAACTCTTACTCGTCCTAGAACTTCAGGACAAATTTATCTCCTTATTACCACGACTGTACAAACATAACAAAAATTGCTTGCGCATTAAAAAAAAAATAAAACACCCTTTACATTTTTGAGAAGAATCATGACTGAATGGGAAAAAAAACGTACACTAACTACAAAATACAAACAATTCACATTACTCTAGAATCTACCCAAACAAGCCAAAAGTCTAAACAACTCTCCCTCTTGAGTAAACCATAAAGTTTTTGAAAAAGACAAATATTTTTACCAGCCGTAAAACTTCTATCAACAATGCCTCTTCAAACATCCTTCAGTGATCGCTAGTCCAACTCTCTGGTACTGACTTTCTTAAAGAAATGTATTCCCTGCCATAATTGCTCCCAGAACCTGCCCCTCTTCCAACTCAACCCATCTTTCCCTCCCACATTCATTCTGCTTTTTTTAATCTACACAGATCAACGCTAAAGACACTGAACCTATACCTGACTACATTCTCTTAAATGCCCCCCAGGGTCTGATAAACTAAATCCTTGCTTCATGTTCTATTGAAAGGAATTCATCACCATCCTTTTAGTGTTTATCTGTATTACTCATAATACCCACTACCTGGAAAACTGACTTAGTCAAAACTTTACCAAGACAACCAAAACTAATAGTTTCTAATTTTCACCCCATTTCTATTCTAACCTTATCCTTATCTACCCTTGTAGGGAGGTTACTACAAAAAATAATTTACATCCAGCTTTGAAGAACACCATCTTCTAATTAAACAAAAGGTTTATAGACAAGACAGTACTATGACTGAGCTTTGGTCCCTGACATAGAAGATATTGCCGACTATGGACAATATTATTTAGAGATCTAACAGCCTTCGACCTTGTTAACTATACCATCCTACTTAACCACATGACAGACACTGGCATAAGTCCTCAGGCTATATCTTGGCTCCAAAACTTTATAATCAGTAGAATCTTCACAGGCAAGTTTGTTTCTTCCATCCCCACTAAAGCTTCTCTACAAAAAGGTGTTCCCTTAAGGCACCAGCTTTGCCCCTCTATTTTTTCAGTCTACATTAACAAACCGCCAAATGACCTACCCCAATTTCCACTGTTATTATGGGACGATAACATGACTGTTTTCAGGTCTTGTCTCTCACAATTTGAAATACAATCCTAACTTCAAAAATTACCGTGATGCTCTAAGAAATGGATCAACAAGAACAAACTATTTCTAAACTCCATAAAATTAAAAGAATGCTGTCTCTTACTTATCAAAAACTCACAAAGGCTTCTACATTATTAGAAATTAAAGACATTGTGAATGTACAAACTGAAACAACAACATCACTTAAACAGCAAATATTAAAAACCTTAACAATGTACCAACACCATTTAAATACCTGATGCTACAGACTTTAACAACATACCAGCTAAAACAGCAATACCATTCATATACATAGCATTTGCCTTAAAATTACAAACTTAAGGTGAAAAAAAAAAAAAACAGAAGCAAAATTACTTATCAATGTTCTGGGCTCGAAAGAGCTCACAACTTCTGTCATTGTCTGCAGGATCTACCATTGGAATTGGTTCATACGTTGGTACTAGGCTATTTACCCTGGGGCCTATAGAAGCCTAGCCATAACAATTCCCTGGCTATTTCTTCCCACACTATTTATAGGTTCATAGGTTGGTACTAGGCTATCGAATCCTTACTGCTAAGTAAGTATGGCTGTCCCTTAATAAACACAGCTTTAGACAAAAATGTAAAGCCCTACTGAACATCTACAACAAAATATGACATTTTTTACCAACTTCCAAAAGGCAAGAACATCAATGTAAAATAACCTATAAAGCTAAATTGCTACGGGCAAACAGCAGATATCCTTTTAGGAGTCTTATTATTTAAACTCCTCCATTGTGAAGGTCACTCTCCCCTAACTGTGAAAAAAATCACGTCCTACAGCCTTAGAAGGCATAAACAGGCCCAGGACAGGAGAGAGCAAGCTCCACCCCTCTGTACCACCTTAGTAATGGGTCCTAACCCTGACCCTTCCCCCAACCCTAACCCTACACCTTAACGTCATTAAAAACTTCCCATAACACTGCCACTACACAAGACAGACTCAGACACACAAACATTCACAAACACACATATGAACAACTCTACATCTACCATACACTAACCTAAACTAACCTTACTCTTACCCTAAAATATACAAACTCTCACATAAACAAACAACGCCCATCCTTCACTCATCCCCGACTCTTCACATACACACACACACACACACACACGCGCTCTCATCCCCCCCACCACCACTTACTTGCATCGACATTCCACACCATCAACATATCCACCGTTCGGCCATCCGTGCCATCGACATTAAATCACACACCCACGTTTGTCAAATAAATGTACATTCAGTCAAACGCAGGGGACTATATACACATGTATATGTCTGGTCAAGACATATGTATGTATGTCAGTTCTGCTAGATAAACAGAGCCCACTTGGTAAGCATCACACATAGGGCTGCCAATAGCATCATGACCATAAAACACAGTGCTTTCAAGATGTCTCTAGCTATAACAGGGACCATGCTTTTCAAACGACTAAAGTGACTGAGAATGGATACAGCCTGTCCAGACACAGGAATACTCATCTCTGTGTGGACTTGGTGATAAGAACAAGGAAGTATATTTGACAACAAATTGAAATTTCTCCCTGTTCACTGTCGTCCCAAAAAAACAGGGACATTTCCTGAATTTAGCTCAAGCTAGACCTCAATGCCACTTCAGACAAAATTGGTAAAGATCAGTAATCCAAGGCAACATGCAGATACTTTTCCTCAGCACAATAGTTGTTGTAGTGCTTAAGCAAAAGTTAAAAATACATAATACACTGGAAAATATGAACCAACAGTCCAACCAAGCACAAACCAAATAAAATACAGGCGTAAGGTGCTGCAAAAACAGACGAGACCGTGATGTATCCAAAAAAGCTTTATAAAATGTCCCAGCTCAGTAAACACTACTAGATTTATCTATCGGAGTGCTGGAATTTTGGTTTTGTACCTGAGAGTTTTAATATCAGAGAGTGTGTTTAATACTGTCGGATTGTTGGAAGTACGTTGTCTTTTCTGTGTGTTTCGCTACTAGTGTGTGGCACTAGTAGTGTTTACTGAGCTGGGACATTTTATAAAGCTTTTTTGGATACATCACGGTCTCGTCTGTTTTTGCAGCACCTTACGCCTGTATTTTATTTACACTGGCAAATATCAATGACAAAACCCGAAATGGTAATCTCTGCCCTCCTAGCTGTCACCTAGCTATCTATGCACAGGATGAATCAAGATCTGTAGGTATGTACCCTACATTTCTATGCCACAGATTCAATTACATTGGTTCAACACAATGAAGCACAAGCTACACTTTGGTTATTCGTAACTTTCTGCACCTTACAAA